>NC_056731.1:241542047-241616379 GCF_019279795.1 Protopterus annectens | reverse complement strand
TGAGGTAGGCCATCTGGGAAACTGTATTCAAGCTTGCTCCCAGGAATACAATTTGTTGGCAGGGTACAAGATGTGATTTCTTTTCGTTTATGATGTACCCCAGAGAAGTTAGCAATTTCTTTAGAAATGCCAGATGATTTAACAGTATGTCCTGGCTTTCTGTCGGAATTAGACAATCATCCAGGTATGGGTATATATGAATATTTCTTTGCCTGCAAAATGCAATGACTAGAGCTAGGCACTTTGTGAATACCCTGTGGGCAGTAGATAAGCCAAAGGGCAGTGCAGAGAAATGATAGTGCATGTAGCCTGCTCTGAAGCATAGGTATCTTCTGCAAGATTCCCTTATTGGGATGTGCAGGTAGGCTTCCTTTAAATCCAGTGTTGCCAACCAGGCATCTTTGCCTAGCATGGGAAGCAGCTAATGAAGAGTTAGAATCTTGAATTTTGGGATTACCAAAAAAGTGTTTAGGATAGACAGGTCCAGGAGAGGATGCCAGGAATGGTCTTTTCTGGGTACCTGGAAAAGTCTTGAGTAGAAACATTGCCCCCCCTTTCTTTTTCTGGGACAGGTTGAATAGCCCTGATGCTTAGAAGAGAGAATTTGCTTGTGAGCTTCTGCCCACTGATTTGGGGGTAGGTCTGGCCAACCGTTTGGGGTTGGTAAGGAGTGGAAGTGGAATCTGTATCCTTGGGAAACTATATTTAGAACCCATTTGTCCTGGGTAATGAGTTCCCAATTTTTTGCATGCAGGGCAATCTTTCCCCCTAAAGGAACAATCACGTTGACCAGGGCTTGGAAGGTTTCAAGTTAAGTCATTGAGACAGTTTACCATAGGGGGAGTCTTACTACTCCCTGCTTTGGAAGTGGGAGCCGCGCACTGCTTAGGGCTGTGAGTACCTTGGGACTGAAGTCTAGGTGTTCTGCTGGTTCTGGATTTGGACTGAAAAGGCCTGGAAGAGGCAGGAAAGGACCAATTCTTAGAGGGCCAATGCCTACTGAATCTGGGAGGCTGTACTTGCAGGAAATCTTTAACAGTTTGCACAGATTTAGCTTTTTCCTCCATCTTTTTAAGTACTACTTCTGCTTTGTTGCCAAACAGGCGGTCTAGGTTTAAGGGAGCTGCCAGTAATTTAGCTTTAACATGATCGCTCCTTAAGCCCAGCGTGCCTTCCAAGTACAGACCCAGTGACAGTAGCCCTGCAAGATGCCTCTAATGAATCAAAACCACATTGCAAAGTATGTTTTCCAGCTTGCTCAGCAGAATGCATTAAATCCTGTAATTCTTTATTTTCAGCACAGTCAGGAATCATCATTTTCTGTTTAAGCAGTCCAATAATATGCTGCTGCTACTTTAACATATGAAACTGGCAGTTCAAGGCCCTAATGGCCAAAGTTTCAGAAGTGTATAACTTCTTACCCCATCTAACCAGCGCCCTGGAATCTCCATCAGAGGGGGTAGGATTTTTGGCAGTAGTAGCCTTAATGCCCTTGGGACCCTGTGAAATGGTCTCAGGATCCACAGTAGGATTTTTAAAGAGGAACCTGTGAGAGTCAGGTACCCTGTAATACCTATCAGGTTTTCTGGGAGCAGGAAGTAGAGTCAGGGGCTAGGCTAGATTCCGAGAAGGCATCATCTACTATGTCCAGTACAGGAGGGATAGTTAAAAGGCCTGTGTTGAGGTAGGAGTAAGAATTCCCTAAGATTCTTTTTGGAGTCAGAGTAATCTTGGCTTTCCCAGCAGAAATGCTCCCTAAGAGTATGCAAGGTTTCACCAAATGAGAAATCCTCTGGAGGGGAAGCAGAAGGAAAGGAGTCCTCTGCATCAGAATCCTCAAAGGTAGATAAGGGCAAATCCTGGTCATCAGAGAAAACAGAAATTTCAGAATCCTGATCAGAAGAATCAGAAGGAAAATCAGTCCTAGGTATCTTGGGGGGGGGGGGGGGAGGCTTCCCCTGATTAGAGTAATACGATCTTCAGCCATTCTTATCATTTGTTTTTTAGGATTAGGGGCCTGACCATGCGGTCTGGGCATCTGTTTTCTAGGCATGGAGCAAGTTTTAGGCCTTGCAGAAGAAGATGGCTTTGGTTTAATATGGAAGTCAGTAAGCCTGAATACACCCTCAGAAGCCGGTGCCTGCACAGCGGTTCCGGACCATGCAAGGTAGAGACATCTGCAGGTTCCACAGTCGAGGAAGCATCTTGCGGCATACTTCAAATGGGTCTCAGTAGAGGCCTGCAAATCTGAAGTAGCAGGTATCAGGGGTTGCGAAAGCGCCTCACTGAGTACCGGCGAACTGGCGACTAGCTTAGGAGAAGCATCGTCGGCAGCTTTGGACCTATGCGTTCTGTCTCTGTCTTTATCTTTGCGTTTTTTTGGAATGTCGGTAGTTGGGTGGCATACTGAAGTCATTTCTGGATAATTGAACCGAATACCAAAATATTTATATGCGTAAATAAACAGACTATGAACAGTACGAGGTTTGAAAAGGCACAAAACCGACAGCGAGTTACGTCGTCCGGGCCTAAGCAAGGAATGCAGTATGAATGAAAATCTTTATGAGGTATTTGCTTTCGACAAGAAATACAATTGTTAACTTTTAGTGACATCGGTTTAGAGCAAGAAAAGGGATCCCCAATGGGGTACTTAGCTTAGTTAAAGACTTTGGATCTGAAACTCGAAAACAAAAATTTCAGGAGTCAGCCGACTGGCACTTGCGAACTGCTTCTGCTTCGGGCACAGCACAAGAAAGACTGACGTAATGACGTCGGCTGCATGCTTTATACCCCTGATGACCTGACGTCATGGAAGATGAGACAGCAACCAATGCAGGACCTAAGACTTTGATAATCAGGCCAACTGAGGGCTACTGCAAGCAGATAACCCAAATGTGATTACTGCAACAGTGAAACACGAAGAACATCATCAATGAAATCCAGTATGGAGGCTAACATGGATGGCAGATCTTACCAAGAGTCCAATTGTTAAAGTAATGAAATAAGTTATGTGAAAACTGACAATAAAGGACCCAGAGTATATTAAGAGAAGTACAGGTTTAAATTGAGAAAGAAACAGCTTTGCCCTTGCTCACTATCAAAGCAGCCAGCCACTCAAAAAGAGAAGCAGGACTCTATGAGGAAAGAAACCCAGGAAAATACTGAACAGAAAAAAAAAATGGAAACTGACATTATTCATGGAAGAAGAAAATTATTTTCATGCGTTGCCTTTTTTCAGAGAATAAACTAGATGAAGGGGAGCTTCTGTGCCCACATTTATAGAAAAAAAGGCCATGGCCATCACCTACTGTCAAGAGTATGATTTAAATAATTTTGAGTTTGGTGATATCCAGTAAGCTATTTTAATTTTCAAAAAAATCTAATGGGAAGAAGATACAATAAGTAGAGCTAGGACAACTTGAAAAATGCTCTATTTAATGATGTTTTAGAACACTTGTAATGAAGTCAGCAAACAACCATATTTTGGGTGGTTACTTAGAAATGGATAAAATAAAAGGATTTTAGACAGATTTTAATGACCTATTATAATGGACAGAGAATGCCCATGCTGCTTGGCAAGAATGTCAAATCACAGCACCCAACTCTGCGTTTAAGAATCCATTGACCCCCTTACCAAAAGCGGATGTTGCATTTCAATTGCTGAGCAATGGACATTGTGAGCCCACTTGCAAAACTCAAGCAAGGGTCATCAGCAAAATGCCCTTAAAAAGGAATCCAGTTTGTAGTGCTTTGTGAAGATATGAGCAGAGGATCAGGTTGCTGCCTCTAGAATGCTTCTAGAGTCCACCCTATTCCAATATACCATCTAAGATGATAACACCCTAGTAGAGTGAGCCTTAACATTGCCTGAATGATTACCAGGCTGGAAGCAATACAAAACAATAGCAGAGGACAACTATCATGCAATAGTTTGCTTAGAGACAGGTTGACATCTCCTAGCCCCAAAAGAGGAGCGAAACAGCTGTTCAACATTCCTAAATTGTGTTGTTCAGTCAAGACAGTGCCTGAGCTACCTGTGCGCATCATAGGTATCATCATCATCATCCCCTTTTTCCCCTCTTTCTCCACAGGGTTGGGGTATCTTAATGTCGACGAGTATTGCAATGTTTGAGAATGTTTTGCATAAACAGGTAGAGAAGGAATATGGCACATTTAAGAAGGGTTTTGACCGTACAATTTAACTAAAAATGAATGGGGCACGCTACAAAAACTTAGAAGTTATTATGGGAACTATGTCTTTACACAAGTGGATAAAGGTGGCAATTAGGTGGTTATGAGTAAGACACAGTATAACAGGATGGCTTACACATTATTGGAAGACAATACTACATATAAAAAATTGTCCTTTAACCCCATGCCTACATTCAACAGTGATCTACTGGAGATACTAGAAAGGGGAAAGATTGGGTTTTTTGAATTCTGGTGATGTAAGGAGATTACATACAGGCAATCCCAGAAACGTGATTTTCAAGGTAATTCCTACGGTGCACAAAGACTTAGAAAACCCGCCCAGGAGACCAATTGTATCAGGAAAAGGAGCTTATCTACAGACCGTAGGGATGTTCTTGGACTTTCACTTAAACCATTTGTATAAGGTCACATCAGAAATGGGAAAGATCTAGCAGATTGGTTGGGGGATATGGAGTGGTCACGAGTACTATTGGGCCACCGTAGATATCAAATCCCTCTATACTAATATCCAACATGGATGGGGGCCTTAAGGCAGTGAGGATTATGTTGGGGGAAGGCCATGGACGGATTACCTGATTAGGTCGTTAGAATTTTCCTTGACACATAATTGCTTTCTGTTTAGTAATGATTGTTTCTTACAACTAGAGGAAACCGCTGATGGGGGCCTCATACGCCCCAGTCTATGCAATTTTATGCATGGATTATTTTGAGAAAACTTGTATATACAATACATTTTTTTTTAAAAACAGAGTGGTGGCATTTAAAAGATACATAGACTACCTGATATTCACCTGTAAAGGGGAAATGGATGAATTTGGTGACTTTATAGCCCTACTGCAAGAAAATAATGTTGGACTCAAGTTCACTTATTATACTAATAGAACAGTGATACAGTATTTGGATTTGAAGTTTTACATCAATGAGCATTTTAAAATGGCATTTAGACCGTTTGTTAAGGGAACTGCCAATAATTTTTTGGCAGCAGACAGTATGCACGCCCCACATTTAATAGCTTCTTTGCCCTATGGGGAATATCTTTGCATAGCCAATAACACTTCCAACAAAGTGGAATTGAAAAATGAATTTGACAAAGTAAGGAAGAGGGGGTACTCGAGTAGTGTGTTGAGTTCAGCAGAGAATAAGTTCAAAAGGAAGTTGGGGTTAGCACATCAAAAAGTGGATATCATCAATGGGACAAAAGGGCATATCGAGCAGGTTATGGAGAAAGATACGGAACATGAAGCTTTATTTTGTGTGAATAAGTTTTCTCCTTTCTCTGATATACTGAAGATGTTAGTTCTGAGATATTGGCCCATAGTTCTCAGTAATGACAAATATGGTAAAATCTTTCCTGAGAAAATCACATTTTCTTATAGCAGAGTTAAGAACTTAGAAGAACTCTTGTCCATAGGTATATTGGACAATAAACAAGGGAAAAAAGAAGTTACCCATGTGGAAATTGTATAGTGTGCAAGAAAATCAAAAATCTACATGGCATGAACATTAATGGGAAGATTTATACTGCAAGGGAGTTTTATAACTGTCATACTATAGGAGCAGTTTACATTACTGGTTGTGGATACACCCCAACCATGTGGTATTGTAGGGCAGACTAAAAGAGCGGTCAAAAAGAGAATCATGGACCATCTGGGGGACATCAGAAGGGCAAAAATGGACAGTCCCGTGGCAGAACATTTCACTGAGGTACATGGGGGTTTTGATGATACTTTCTATTTTGGTGTGCTGGCTAGACCTAAATCACAGAGGGGAGGATCAACAGTAGGAAATTTGACTCTATTAGAAACAGAAATTATTATTAATTTTAGAACTTTCTGTTTTGGTGTGCTGGCTAGACTTAAATCACAGAGGGGAGGATCAACAGTAGAAAATTTGACTCTATTAGAAACAGAATGTATTACTAATTTTAGAACCTTGTAGCCCAGTGGGTTAAACAAGGAATTGGATTTGAACATTTACAGTCAATTATAGAATGACATATATTTCTATTGTATTTAGTATGATGATGTGTGTCTAATTTTCCTTCCAGCAGTGTGACTCGGAAGGGGTATGACCAATAGGACAGGTTTTGCATAATATTGAGGCTTACATTTTTTGTATGTTTTTTTCCATTATACTTATTTATACTGGTATTATAAGGTATAGTTAAGTTTCAAACATATGCTTCAATACATATATAAATTTTGGGAATCAACATTTAAGAGTTTTAAAAATGTGGAATAATATTAATATCACTAATAACAATATTTAAGAGGTATGCAATGAATAACACACATTTAAAAATGTCAATTTTCTGTGAATATATGTATGGGCTCTTTAAGAGCAGGATTATTTCTTCATTGTTTGATTGTCACATTGGGGATTTGAATTATATAAATGGATGCTGCTTGGTGTAAAAATGTATCCCTTGAAGGTGCAAGCCGTGGTACTGGAGACATCAGTAAAGAACTTTGCAATTTTTTTCTGGTGTGGTGTTATGTGTTTCTTGGATATTTGAGACGATTGAGTGTTTTGGGTATCTTGTTAACTGTCACCATCACTCAATTCAATGCCACACTCCTGATTTCTTCAACACTCATAACTGACTGTCACAGATGATCTTTCACACAATCCCATCCACCTCTTTGCTGGATATCCTCGCTTCCTCTTACCTCCTCCTTGTCTGTCCCAAATCTTCTTCACCACATTCTGCTTTTCTGCATGCGTCCAAGCCAAAGTAATCTATTCTCTGATATTTTCTGCAATTGGAGCTATTCTAGCTTTTGCTCTTATGTCCTCATTTCTTCATCCGTCCCACAGTGTGCAACCTGCCACCCTTCTCAGACACTTCATTTCCATCTACTCTAGCTTCCTCATCTGCTTTGTCCTTACTGTCCAGGTTTCTGTACCATACAGTAATACTGGACACACCACTGTCTTATACACCTTACTTTTCAGATTCTTTGACATTCTTATGTCATAGACTATACCAGAGACTCTATGCGAGTTGGCTGCAGCCCCTCTGATTCTAGTTTTGACCTCTTCATTCAGATTTCCCTTCTTAACCATCCTTCCCAGATACTTGAAGCTATATACCTATCCTACTATCTTCCCTTCTATCTCAATTCTCAGCTTCTTCTAATTTACCCAATTTGTTTCCATTACCACCGTCTTATCTGTGCTTAGTTTCATCCCATGTGCCTTCAGTTTTGCATTCCATTCCCCTATTCTTTGCTGAAGTTCTTGCTCAGAGTCTGCAAGTAATGCCACATCATCTGCATACAGCAATTCTGTTGACCTGTTCCCTCCAACCTGTTTGCAGATGTAGTCCATCACCAGTATGAACAGCAGTGGGCTCAGAGCTGAATACCGGTGCACACCCACAACCAATGGGAACCACCTCTGTGACAACAAACACTGTTTGCACTTCAGTCATTGGGTACTTCTACATAGACTACACTAATTCTACCAATGCTTCTGGAACTTTGAAGTACCACAATACTGCCCAATCAGCTTTCTTGGGACCTTGTCATATGCTTTCACCAAGTCTAGGAATGCCCAGTTGGACACTTTCCTCATCTCTAGCTTCTTCTCAACTATCTGTCTCACTGCAAACATAGGGTCAGTTGTGCTCCATCCTGATCTGAACCTGAACTTCTCATCTACCATCTTACATTTTACTACTCTGTGTATCCATTTATCAATCACCCTCTCTAGAACTTTCATGCAAAGAGTTTGATGGCTCTGTGCTGCCCACAGTTGCAGATGTTCCCTTTGTTCTTGTACACTGGCATGAGTAAGCTTATTTCACAGTCATCTGGGATACGCCTTTCTCTCCACACTGCTATGAGCACCCTCAAGAACCATTTCTCCCCTGTCTCACCCAGCATCTTTATCATGTCTGCTGTGACCTCACCTGAGTCTGCTGCTTTCCCTGACTTAATTTCCCTTGGTGCTATTCTTACTTCTTCTAGAGTGGGCTCTTCTCTCATCGCAGGCTATTTCTGGGGCAGTATGGCTTCTGTGGGGGGGGTTTCTTCATTCAGAAGCTGCTGGAAATACTCCCTTGATATCATGTGGACTGGTGAGCAGGTTGTTTTGGGCATCTCTTATGAAAAGTATCTGACTATCTTCTTTAACTTTCTGACTTTGCCTTGCAACCTGACATAGTTTCTTTGTACCACCTACTGAGTCACTTTCCAGAAGTTGGTATAATGCCTCCAATGCCTATTCTTTGCTATTACAACTCCTTTCTTAGCCAACCAGTAATCCTTCTTAGCCTGGTCAGCGTTTTCTACCTCCCAATTTTTCCTGCACTCCTCCTCTCTTTGATGACTTCTTGGACTTCTGCATTCCACTGCAAGCTTCCTTTATATACCACTTGCATACCTGGCTCTGCCACATATCTGTTTTCTACTCCTCACACATGCTGTTTTGAGGCACTGCCATTCATCTTCAACTCCAACTATTTCCTCCTCTTCTTGGGGTATCAGAGCCCTGAGCAATTCCTTGAACTGTTGTACCTTTCTCTTCAGTCAACTTATAGATGCTCAGCCTGGTCTCTGTTGACTTTAGAGCCTTCTCTGACCACTGCTTGCAGCTGATTGCGACAACCAGTGGTTTATACTGTGGGATGAGACTGCTTCACTGTGGATGACTTTGCAATCACTGATTCTACCCCAGTACCCTTTCCTTACTAGAGGGAAGTCTACCAGAGTTGCATGTTGGCCACTCTTATGTGTGTTCTTCTGACCGTCTCTTTTTCTGAACCATGCATTGGCTACTATCAGGCTATTTGCCAGACAGAAGTCTAGAATGGCCTCTACTTCTTTACTCTTGTTGCCCCACCCATGCGGACCCAGGCAGTCCTCATATCCTGTTCTGTCTGTCCCAATATGTGCATTCAAGTCACCCATTATCAATGCCAATTCATGATGTGCTGCTTTATCTAGCAGGTCCTGCAACTGCTGTCTAAATGCACTCTTTTCCTGACCATCACAACCCTACTATGGGGCATAAGTCTGGATTATAAATACTGCTCTATCATTACACTGGAGTCTGACTGCTAGGAGTCTGTCACTAATTCTGATGATGTCCCTCACTGCCTTCTGAAGCCTCTCTCATCACAATTCCCACACCATTTTTAGCCGGTCCTCTTCCTGAGTAGTAGTCTCTGGATCCCAAGCCAAGTGACGTGACTGCACTGCCTTTCCATCTAAGGTATGTAGAAGCTTTCCTCCCTTTTTTTATATCAGGACAGAACACTAGAAGACTTCTGGCTTGATTCAAGGCAAATTCAGAAACAACTTTAGGCATGAACAACAGACAAGTACATAACAAAACCCCATCCTTGTGAAAAATCAGACAGGGTTGGCCTACCATGACAGCGTGCAGCTCAGACACTCACCTTGCAGATGTCAGAGCAATTAGTAATAAAATCTTCCAAGTAATGAATCATAAATTAGCCTGAGATGCATGTTCAAAAGGAAGTAACGTAAATTTTTCAAAAACAAAGTTGAGGTACTAGGGAAGATGAATATGATTTCAAACGGGTCTCGCATTTTTTTATTTAACATTTGTTTACTAGGAAAGTCCTACTGAGACGGAGCCAATTTTCAACGTTGACTCAGGGAGAAAAGCTCCAGACACATGTTTTGGAATGTGGGAGGAAACTGGTACATCCAGAGCAAACCCACGCAAATGCAAGAGGACATGCAGACTCCGCACAGAAGGCACCCCAGCCAAGAATCTAACTAGTTCTGATTACATAACTAAGCATACCATTGTTAACACAACAAAGCACATTTCCTCGAGACTGCATCTGTACCGCTCAAAGCACATTTTGAAACCAAAGTCAAATTAGAATCAATTTCATTCATACAAGACTATTGTGTACGCACACTGCAGCCTGGATAATTTAATATTCTAAAGGCTAGCTTACTAGAAAGAGAAATCTTTTTGCCCTGAAGATCTAACCATCTTCCCTCTAACAGGGGGCACTGGATAAGAAGAAGCCAAAAACTTTTTTTTGAGCAGTCAGATGGACAGAATGCAGCTAGGTCAGCAGTCAAATGAGAAAAGAGAACCATCATATTGAAACAGACCCTATATTCTCTGATCCCTTTTAGGGACTGCTGGAAACGGACACTACTGTCCTGCAGGCAGCTTTAAGATAGGGGAGATAACTACAGAATTTGGTATTTCACCCTCTATAAGATCACCTACTCTTTCTAGCTCTGGGGTATTTCCAAATTGCTCTCAAGCAAAAACATCACTAAAATCTAGCAATCAACTGCAGAAAAAGTGAACACTTGTTTGGATTTAAGCTCTGGTTCACCTTCTGAAAAATCTGATTGACTGGACTCGGTGTCAACTAGGAAATTACACTGTCAAACAGATTCTGCATCATTCTCTGAAACAATAGAAAGAACTCTAACAAAACTAGCACAAGAGCCAAGTATGGGAACACAGGCACCAGAAGTAGCTGCTTTCAACACACACAGCCATGGAAATCATGTCAGTCTTACAGATACCTAAACTCCGATTATCAGCTGTACGAAGCAGCTTCTGTTAATTTTTCTTGTGAACTTCACTACTATATAAAATACCTGGGGACAGAGTATTATGTCCGACGATGGATCTCTTATGCTGGACTACTTTTGCACCTAAAGGATTTGGTTCTTCCATACCTGCACAGGGTACTGAACAGCTCTGGAGGATGTGTCAAACCCCTGCTCCATAATGGCTGACAAAGTTACTCTCAGGGGAGACAGGGCAAAAGGTAAGTGGTCTGTGTGTTGAACTGTGGCCCAACGGAATCACTAACTGGAGGCTGAGGCATAATTTTAGATGCAATTAAGATTTGATAGAGGGTACACAAGTTTGGATCCATCAATTTAGAGAAGAGAACAGCAGCCAGAATAATTTATTTATTTACTGACATTTGTTTACTGGGAAAGTCCACTGGGCCAGAGTGAGCCCATTTTCAGTGGAGGCCTGGGGAGAAAAGCTCCAAGACAAATAATTTAAATACAACTATTATAATGTATCACAACAAAAAGCAAAGAATTCAGAATAATAATAAACTGACAATACTAGAAAAAGTATTACAAAAAGCACTAAAAGTTTGCAGTAATAAAAGGAGAAGAAGGGGGTCCTTCAAATGGGGCTTTATCTAAACAGTAAACAAGAAAAATCATCACAGGATCCTGTTAAGAGTCAGAGCACCTTCTTCTTTGGATGGCAGAAAAAGACTGAAAACTCCCTTCCTGTCTCAGCTGAAGGCTTCCCTCTCAGGATATGCTCAGCCAATCGGTTGTCACAAGAGAGAAGGCAGGGAGTCTGAGCTTTTAAAAGCTGACCTGTACTGGGTTACACCTTGGCAGATAACCCAAGACAGTGGGAATCGTAAACAATGTATAACTAAAAGCTAATCTCAGACTTCAAATCGGGAGATACTTGTGTTAGTACTCACTGCTGAAAAATTCCTTTGTAAAGTACCAAGAACCTTTTGAAACTACAGAAAAAGTGAAGAAATAAAGCAAGACAGAAAAAGAAACCAAAACAGTTGCACCAAATAAATGTTTTAAAACCTAGGACAGAAACTTAACTTCTTCTGCAGTATTTAGTACAGAAGCTTAAGATTTCCACATTTTCTGAAGTCAGAAAATAGGAGACATTATCAATGACTCACAAACAAGAAGTAAAGATATAGTTTACCTGACAGAATCAGTGCATTGCAACATAACACAGAAACTGTGCCCAGGGAGAAATTACATTTGAAACCATTATCAGATACCAAACAGCTCAGGAAGAGATACAGAAAATGCTTAAATCTGGGATCATAAGAAGAATCCGAAAGGAAGTAGAGTCCCACTCTATTAGTCCCCAAGCCTGATGGCCTGTAAAGTTTGGTAACAATTTCAGAAAATTAAAAAACATATCTGAATCGGATTCATATACCGTGACCAGTGGCTGAACTGATGAAACAAATGCTCTCTCCATTACAAATCTAATCAAAGGCTACTGGCAAGTTCCGCTAGCAACAGAAGATAAGTAAAAATGGCATTTTCCAAACCCAGTGTGATCTCTCGCAAAGGATTTTGCCTTTTGGTCTCAATCGAGCACCTGAGCATTCCAGAAGGTAAATTATAAAATTTTATAGTATCACAGGAAATTACTAGGCTAATGGCTCTATACAGCCTTTTTAAGTCTAGCCACAAATGTTCCAATTTACCCAATTATCGATGCTCAGTGGCTGGAATGGCTTTGGTGTACACCTGCACTTTTGGGCAACTACATACTGCCCCTGTCCATAAGTGACACAGGCATCAGCTTTTTGGCTTAGGCAGGTTTATATGAGGTAATCAGTCAACACATTATTACATACCTAGCTGATAAGACAGCAATCAGGGATGAGAATCAAAACCTGTACCTTGTGTTTGCAAGGTAAACACCTAAACTATTATGCCAACCATCAACATATTATAGCCCATATAAAATGTGTAGTAGCCTACCTGGATGATGTTGCAATATCTTCTGACAACTGAAAAAGCCACCTCTCTACGTCCAAAGCATTTTATATTTCCCTTTGTCAGGTTGGAATGACTACTAACCCAGTTAAGTGCAATTTAGGTATGTCAGAAGCCCACTAGCTGGGGTGTGTAACAGGTCACAAGATAGTGAAAATATAGGTAAAAACATTGAATCAGCACAAAAGTAACCCTTGCCAACTACCAAGAAACAGGTTATGGCATTTTAAGACTGGCTAGATTTTATTGCAAATCCATTCCTACTTTTGCTACTACTGCTTGCCCTCTGACTGACTTACCATTGATCACATGGACATCGGAAACACAGAAAGACTTTAAACAACTGAAAGTAGTTCTGTTTGGCACCAACCCTAATGGTGCCAGATTTTCCCAAGCAAATTTGGTGGAAACAGATGACTCTTGATGAAGGCACAGTCAGAGTCCCATCAAGGGTTACAGAAAAGGAGGTCTTTCAGCTTTTCCTGGTTAGGGGTCACCACAGCGGAACTCTGGTCCACTAATGATTGGCAGTGGATTTTTACGGTGCTGAGTTGCCATCCCAATGCCCAACCTTCAAAGAAGGAACACCCATTCACGCACACATGTTAAACATCATTCGACTGCGGGGAGGACATGAAAACTGCACATGGGAGGTGCTCCAGCTGAGAATCGAATGGTAGAACCTCTTGCTGTGAGGCGACAATGCTAACCGCTACACCACTGCGGCAAAACTCAGTACGGTTGAGAGGTGTTATTCAGCTACTGAACAGGAAAGCCTTGCAATACAATGCACCCCTACCACCCTAAAATATTATTTATTAGGCAGAGAGTTTACATGAGTAGAGTAAATGAACAAGCCCCTTTATAGTAAATCTACAGCAGGGTTTAGGCATTTTATGACTAGCTATCTATTACTACAAATTAATTCCTAATCTTTGTTACTAATGCTTGCTCTCTGACCTGACAAAGGGTGCAGACCCACAGATAGTTACAGGGAGAGCTGAAACTATAACATATTACAATATATACCTAAAACTAAAATCAAATAGCCTGCCCTCAGAAGACATACTGCAGGGGTCACCTAATACATCCACAGAACAGAGCAGAAGAGAGAAAGTAAATGGCAGCTCCTGTTACAGAAATGATTATATTATTCAAACATACATAGTTACAATGGGAAATCGTCACACAACTGAGCCATGTTCATCAATGGGATCATTGCTACAGTTCAGAACTGAATAGATGATTATGAAGTACTGAAAGTACCAGAATCCAAAATTAGAGGGGTAACAATGTGCATTTTTGTACAACATAAGCAAAACCTCCACAAATTCTAGATAATGTCCAGCTTGCAATGCTTACAGAAAGTACTGACAAAAGTCCAAGTGACGGCTTCACAAATGACTAGTGCTAAAGCACACTTGATGGCAGCAAAGGTAGTGAAACTGCCCTACTGGAGGATATTCTGAATAGGACAGCAATAATCTACCCCTTGTAATCATAATAGAAGGTGGTGTAACATTTTGAGGCAGTGTTTAAGTATCACTTGTCCACCCTGCTTTCATGACATGAAGACAAAAAGATCATCAGAAAATATCTCAAGTTGAATTAGTGAATTTATGTAAAAGATAAGCAAGCTGTAAATGCGCATTGTCTGCAAAATCCACTAATTTTTAATCTGTGATTTGGAATAAAATAGAGATAAATGAATGGACGAATGAAACAGTGCTTTGAGATCACATCAGACACTTGGTTATGACTACCAGCCAGTCCTAATGGAAAACTGTGCAAGGCTCCCCATACATCAATGCCTGAAGCTCTGAGATATTTCTGGCCGGACAGATAGCTACTAAGAAAAGGGTCTTCCAAGACAAGAAAGTGACAGCAGCACTGGTGGGCTAGAAGGGAGGAACAGTGAACTTTCTAATTATAAATTTCAAATTACTGAAAGAATGGAGGAGACTTCAGTTATAAAGTTTCTTCTAGGAATGACTTCACAACAGATATATATTATAGGGGGGTCAAGGGAAAGAGGCTGAAATACTGTTGGATTTCAGTTCAGGAGTAGGCTTGCATTTGTTCAAACACTTCAGAGAAGAGCAGCAGTACTAGAGGAATAGTGAAGGCTATTGTTTCTAGATGTTTTTTGTGAACATAAAAAAAATATTTTTCTCTTCATTAGGTCCTGCTTTATAGTATCAAGAGTTCTTGAATAAAATTAGGACAGCAACCTGAAATCTTCCTGGCCTGGAGTCTGAGCTCTTTTCAGATGGGATATATCAAAAGTCTTTCTTGTTGGGTAAACAAGGTGCAACAGAGTGGCAAATGTACATCATTTTCAGACATGTGAACCAAATGACTGGGAATATGTACTGGCCAGTCTACATTTACAGGGAAGGGTCCGGCATCTCACACTTTTTTTTTTCTTCCCGTTTGGAATGAGTGGAACAGAGGGGCATAGAAAGGTGCCCAATTCCATTGGCTGAAAATGGCCTCAGTCACCCACATTGCTGGAGAAGGATTTGAGAAACATAATACTACTCTCACCTGGGAGCTGTTTCCATATTCATTTGTATAACAACTGGAGAATGACTCTAGCAAAGGTTGTCCTAGACCTGGAAAAAAAGTCTACTTTATTATGCTTTGTAAGACTGCTCAGAGGACCAAGTTGCAGTTTTTAGAATACTTCAAGCATTCAACCTTTCCAAGATTAGACATTCTGAAAGATTTTTTTCTGCCAAGATAGCATTGGAGTTATCTGTGGACATCCAAGGTATGAAGTATCCTTTCTTTGTAATTTTTAGGTTCTGGAAATGAGACAGGGGAATGGACAGCTTGGTTCAAGAAAATCTCTGCTACCACTTTAATCATAAATGAAGGATTAGCTCTCAAAAAGACCTTATCTTTGTAGAAATGAGATAATGTTGACCCATCATGAGAGCTTGCAATTCACATACTAATTGCTATACCCTGTTTTCCATGTTAAAGAACCTTAAAAATCAGCCTGATGAGAACTGCTTCAAATGGTGTAAGAATTAATTTTTCTAACACAAAATTAAGACCCCAAGGAGGACCCACCTGTTAGGCTTCTTATGCAATAGCCCTTTCAAAAACATTTTCAAATGAGGTTGCTCTGAAAGAGGGGAATCCATGGGGAGACATGTTGAAATGGCCAACAAATGAAACCTTGACTGAGGAGCAACTCTCACAAATACTGTAGAACCAAAAATACATACTAGCACTGAATGAGTGTGGGTTCCTATTGTGGCACCCACTAAGAAAACAGTTTCCATTTGCTAATATGCACACTTCAGGTAGCAGTTTTTTTTGCCTCTATCATCCAAGCAGTTAGTTGGAAGTCATGATGCATCAAACATCCCTGGTCTTGAGTGAGCAAATCCAGTCTGTAAGGAATCTTGTGGAAATTGCCACTAGTCATTTCCAACAGAAGGGATAACCAATGCTGTCTGGGTCAAAAGTGAGTCACCACAATGAACTTTCCTTCTGAGCATTCATAATTACCCTGGATATTAGCGAAAATGGTGGTAAAGCATAGAAGAATATTCTGTCCACGGAAATAAAAAATCATCAATCTACCAAGCCTTCTTGCATGGAGTCCTGGAGCAGAATTTTGTGAAGTGTTTGCTGAGAGCTGACGTAAATACATCTGAGGCGTTTCACACAAATGGATCAATTCTTGGAAGACCCCGGACTCATTTTTCCATTCATGACAGTCTGCCCTGGTCCTGCTCAGCTTGTCTGCCATACAGTTTTGCATAGATTGTATGCAAGGAGCCTGTAGAGTGACATTCTGCTGAAAAGCTACATCCCAGGCTGCCATGATTAGCCTGCAAAGAGGGAAAGATCTGGTTCCTGCTTGTTTATTTATATACCACATCAGTGTGGCAGTGTTTGTAAATATTTGAAGTTGCCTCTCAGACCACAACTGGTTGAGAGAATTAAAAGAATTTATAAGAGCTAACATCTTTTGTGTGTGCATGTATTTTGGTCTGTCTTTTTTTTTATTCCCAAGACCAAGCACTTTTATCCCCACAGACACTGCTCCCCAAAGTCTAAATAATGTAATGAAAAATGTGCTGCTTCCACTACAAAATTTACATTTTCACAAAATTCACAACTAGAATTTGAAAAGTCAGGGAATGTTGACGCTGGGTCCAAAGAGATTTTAGGTACCACTAAACTTCTGTCACATGGTAGCAAGAGTATCATAGATGCTATGAAACCCAGAATCTTGAGTATTTCTCTTGTGAGATATGGATGTCTGAATGGAAAAACTCAGGAAAAGATCTAAACACAGATCTTTTTTTTCCTGTAGAATAAAAGCTTTTTGAACAGAGGTGTCCAAGAAACACCCCAGGAAAATTTTCCTGTGAGGAGGAGACAGACAAGACTTCTCTAAGCTCTCTTGGAATCCAGGCCTATGTAAGTGATCCCTTACCCAACCGACAAATTTCTCACACTTTGGAAAAGACTCTCTAAAGATAAGCAAATCATCTAAATATGATAAAATGTGAACACCTTGCTTCTGCTACAGACTAACATGGAAGCCAGACACTTTGTGAACATCCTTAGGGCAGCAGATATACTAAACGGTAATGCAGAGAACTTATAATGTGATCCAGACACAGGAAACTTCAAGACATACCTGAAATCTGGAACTATGAGTAAGAGGACAATATGCATCATTTAAATCTGAAGTCAATAGAAAACTCAAATGGGGAAAAAGGGGTAACAAGTTGTAAAGAGACGGCATTTGGCACTTGGGAATTGTTACAAATTGAAGAAGAAAGGAAAGATCCAGAAGTAGTCTCCAAGAATCTTCTTTGATACCAGGGGCATCCTGAAATAAAACCCTTCACCTGACTGAGGAGGAGGACAGCTTCTATCACTCCCTGAACAAGCATTTGCTGAATGAAACTAGGGAAAAGAAAATTCTGACCTGCTAGGTGAAGAGGACTCTCAGAAAGGAAGGGAGAGACTCTCACTGCCATTTGTAACCTTGGGGGATTACTCTCATAACCCAACTATCCAAAACAAACTGTTGTCAAAGATAGAAATGGAGGTTCAACACTTCTGGAAGGATTAAAGGACTGCCAATTTAGGAGGAGTGCTGAAATTCTTTCGTACAGTTATTTAAACTTATTAGACTGTCCTTTGTTACGGGGGGGGGGGGCTACTACTTTCTTTTTGTAAAACCCCTGCCATTGCTTTTGATTTCCAGCAGCTTGTTGGGTCTATTTACTTGCATGTTAAAGAATATTGTGGAGACAGATTCAAATCCCTTAGCAAACAGCTGAAAATCCTGAGAGATCACTTGAATCAGCTTTCCTTTCTTACCACACTTTTTAATGACATCTGTAGCAGAGGGTTCAAAAACTAGTTCTGCAGTCAAGGGAGAATTCAAGATCTCACTTCTGAAATCTTACGGGAGGCTTTACGAACACAGCCAAGCAAACCTCCAACTAACAGCTCCAATGGCAGCAGCTCTGGAAATGGCATGATCAGAATCATAAGCACACTAAGTAATGGGTACTTGAGATACACAAGACACCAAGTTACATAAAGCAGATTTCACCACACAGTAGGAAACAGATGCTAAAATATTCCTCATATTCTCACAAGAAGCAAGGAAAATCTTCAACATGTGACTGACAGATGAGACCGCAAACAAATGTTGCAGAATACACCTTTCACCCAAATTTACCAAAAGCCTTCCTATCCTTTTCAAAAGGAAAGGGGTTAGTACTCATCTGTTTAGCTGCAGCAAGGCTACATGTTCTGGGTCAGATCTGAGATGAGTGTATAAACAGTTAAAAAGAATGAGGAGCTTTATAAAGTCTATCTGCTTTCTTGGGAGCAGCAGGCTGGCTGTTACAGAAAAGTACAGTTTTGTACCTACCATAAATGTAGATGTTCGAAGATCCACATTGCTGCAGTCCTAACACTTGGGTAGTCCGCTGTCCCAGTCGGCCCGAATACCAAAGTATATGGCTGACGTCGGTCAAGGCGCATTAGTCTGACGTCAGGACGTCAGGGTACAAATGCGCATGACCGACGTCATATCCTCAGTCTTTTCTTGCCCCAGATGTCAGAAGACCCTAAAAAGATAAGGCTAAAACCAAAAACACCACACACTCCTGCACCAAATATATATACAATATATACAAATTTACAAGAGTATAACCTCACCCACACAACCACCCCTAAACACAGAGGGGAAGGAGGGTAAATTGGACTGCAGCAATGTGGATCTTCGAACATCTACATTTATGGTAGGTACAAAACTGTACTATGTTCTTCATACCACATTGCTGCAGTCCTAACACTTGGGTAGAATCCCAAAGCAGAGGTAAGGGAGGCTGGCAAATCATAAGGAAGCAGGAGCTGACAACATGCCCTGCAAAATAGCCGTGGCAAAACCAGCCCTAGATTTAGAGTAGAGAGGAAGGTGGTAATGCTTAGAGAAAGTATGCACTGAACTCCAAGTAGCTGCCTCCAAAATATCCTTCGTTGCCACCCCCCTTAGAAATGCTGTTGAAGTGGCAGTAGCCCTAGTGGAATGAGGCCTAATCCCAGCTGGAATCTCCTTGCCATGATGGGAATAACAAAATGCAATGCAAAACCCAATCCACTTAGAAATAGTTTGTTTTGACACAGGCTTGCCCTGAGAACTCAAAGCAAAAGAAACAAACAACTGCTGAGACTGCCTAAAATCCTTAGTCCTGCTTAAATAATAACGCAACTGCCTGTGTACATCTAAAGTGTGCAAAATCTTTTCCCCCTTATTTTGGGGATCTGCATAAAAGGTAGGCAAATGAATAGTTTGGTTTAAAGCCATACTAGAAACCACTTTAGGCATAAAGGAAGGATTAGTACGTAAAGATACCCTATCCTTATGAAAATCAGGAAAGGCTCAACCGCCATAAGGGCCTGCAATTCAGACACCCTTCTTGCAGATGTAATGGCTAACAAAAAGCAGTCTTCCATGACAAATATTTCAATTCAGCAGTAGCTGCAGGCTCAAAAGGTTGTAGAGTGAGTTTCTCCAACACAAAATTGAGGTCCCAAGCAGGAGTAGGAGCTCTAATGGGGGTCTTATATTCTTTGCCCCTCTAAGAAATTGCTTGAACAAAGGATGAGAAAACAATGGTGGGTCACAATCATAGTGAGCTGAAATTGCTGCAGCATGAATCTTAATGGAAGAGAAAGACAAACCTTTGTCCAATAACTCAGTAAGATATTGAAGAGCCACACTCAAATTTGGCTCAGAAACATCCAAATCCTTTGCTGCACACCAAAATAAAAATCTCTTCCATTTTCCTGCGACACTTTCCTTGTACTAGGTCTTCTGGCTTCCATAATCACATTCAAAACTTGTTGAGGAAGCTGAGACCTGCAATGGTTCAAAACAGAATATGCCAAGCTGTTAGATGAAGAGAGTGAAGCTTGACATTGAGCAGATGCCCGTCCTTCTGAGACAATAGGTGTGGAATCAAAGGTAAGGGCCATGGAGGCTTCCTTACCAGACTCCTCAGTAATGGGTACCAGTGCTGCCGAGGCCAATCTGGAGCTATTAAAATCATCCTTGGCTTGTCTTGTCTGACCTTTAGAAGTACCTTTGGGAGGAGAGGCAGAGGTGGAAAGGCATACACATGAAGATTTTTCCAACTGAAAGAAAGAGCATCCACTTTCCAGGCTGTGTGATGAAACCTTTCGTGCAAAACTTTGGCAGCTGGTGGTTTAGTGGAGAAGCGAACAGATCTATGTCTGGAGTTCCCCATGACACTGTCAATGTCTGAAATACATGAAGATCCAGTTTCCACTCGTGGGGATCCATGATTTGCCTGCTTAACACATCTGCCAAGGAGTTCTGTGCTCCTGGCAGAAACCTTGCTTGAAGATTCAGCTGCAAGCTTAACGCAGTCTCCCACAAAATCATTGCTTGCCTGCATAGAGGATAAGAATGTGTTCCCCCTTGTTTGTTGATGTACCACATGACAGTTGTGTTGTCTGTTAGAATCAACACCTGCCCTGGAAGAAGTAAATCCTTGAAAGCCAGTAATGCAAACTGGACTGCTAACATCTCCTTCATGTTGATATGTAGATGCTGCAGTCTGGCAGGCCACTTGTCTTGTATCCACTTTCCATTCAGATGAGCTCCCCAAGCTGTGTCTGAGGCATCTGTCGTTAGAATCTGACTCGCCTCTGGCCGGGTCACAGAGAGTCCCTTGTTTAGGTGACATTCCTGAGCCCACCACAAAAATTCCTTTTGAATGCAAGGTATTATTTGAATGACAGTGTCCAAATCCTGGCAGTGCTGTGTCCATACATTTTGAGATACCATTGTAGCTTCCTCATATGCAGTTTGGCATTGGGAAGTACCAGAATACAAGATGCCATGAACCCTAAGGCTTGAAGGACTGTCCTTGCAGTCAGCCCGGACTGATGAGATAGTTGATGGAAGTAGAGAGAAAGATTCTTTTGTTTGTCCGGGGTTAAAAGGCCATCTGGGTTGCTGTATTCAGTCTCACACCCAGAAAGCACATGTCTTGAGAGGGTACTAGACTGGACTTTATTTCGCTCACAGAATACCCTAGGCATCTTAGCACTGCTATCACATATTCCAAATGCTGAAGAAGCACCCTTCCTTGAGCCAGAATCAGGCAATCGTCCAAATAAGGATAGATTTGTATTCCTTTTAGCCTGAAGAAAGCTATCACTGGAGCCAGAACCTTTGTGAATACTCTGGGCGCAGTAGATAAGCCAAAGGGCAATGCAGAGAACTGATAATGAGAATTCCCAGCTCGAAAACGCAGATACTTCCTGCAAATTAGTCTGATAGGAACATGAAGGTAAGCTTCCTTGAGATCCAAAGTTACCATCCAGTGATCTTTGCCCAGCAGAGGTAAAAGCTGTTGTAACGTCAACATTTTGAACTTGGGAATGTCCAGATAAGTGTTGAGGATAAACAGATCCAAAATTGGTCTCCACGTGTTCCCCTTTTTTGGTACTAGGAACAGGCGAGAATAAAATCCTAGGCCCCTTTCTGGCACAGGAACCGGCTGAATGGCCCCTATTTGGAGCAACAGAGAAATTTGCTTGTGAGCCTCTTTCCTTTGTTGAGGAGGAATGTCTGGCATGCCTTTGAAAGGAGGCAAGGTATGGAAATAAAACCTGTAACCGTGGTGAATGATATCCAATACCCATCTGTCTTGGGTAATTAAACTCCAGTTTTCTTTGAAAAGTGCCAACCTTCCTCCCAAAGGTGCTGCCAGACGAGAAGATTCTGGCAGCTGAAAAGGCAGGTCATTGTGTCTGTTTACGAAAGGACTGACCCCTGCCCTCACCAGAAGACTGAGCAGGTGAACTCCTGTTCTAGGCCTAAAAGAACCTTGCCCTCTGCCTCTACCACGCCTAGACCTACCCCTAGACTGGGTATCATAGGCAGGATATGTCCACCCCTTGGTAGGCCTATTTCTACTAAACTCTGGAGGCTGAACCTGCAAAAAATCTTTAACAGTCTGCATAGACTTAGCCCTGTCTTCCATTTTCTTTAGAACTGCTTCCACAGGCGAACCAAACAACACATCAGATTGTAAAGGAGCATCTAAAATCCTTGTTTTCACATGCTCAGCTAAATTCTGATCCCTCAACCAGGCGTGCCTGCGAAGAACCGAACCAGTGGCAGCCACCCTCGAAGAGGCCTGCACAGCATCAAAACCACATTGCAAAGAATGCTTACCCACCTGTTCAGAAACATGAACTAAATCCTGCAACTCTTTACACTCAATACCTTCCGCCAAAGCATCTACCTTAGACTTTAATTGTGAAAGGAGATAATTTTGGTATTTCAACATGTGAAACTGGCAATTCAAAGCTCTCATGGCCAAAGTGGAAGAAGTATACACTTTCTTTCCCCATCTATCCAAAGCCCTAGCCTCTTTATCTGGGGGAACAGGATTTTTAACAACAGAAGCCTTAACACCTTTAGACCCCTGTGAAACAGTTTCTGGGTCTGCCCTAGGACTCTTAAATAGATACTTATGAGCTTCAGGCACCCTATAATATCTATCCGGTTTAACTGGAGCAGGAGGCAAAGAGTCAGGGTTCAGAGAAGCCTCTGCAAAAACATCCTCTACCACATCTAGAACAGGAGGTATAGCTAAAGGCCTATGCTGGGGTAGAAACAAAAATTCCTAAGCCTTTTCCTGAATCAGAGAAATCCTGACCTTCCCATTTAAAATGCTCCCTCATGGAATGAAGAGTCTCTGAAAATGAAAAATCCTCAGGAGGAGAAGCAGAAGGAGTAGAATCATCTACATCAGAATCAGAGTAAGGGAATACTCCTGCAAGTCTTCAGCCAAGACTCAGAAGCATCCGAACACTGCTCAAAACTCCCAAGCTCAGGTTCCACCCTAGGCCTCTTTTCAGGAGGGGGCATAGAACCTCTAATCACTGTAATCAAATCTTCTGCCATCTTAAGCATATGCTTCTTAGGTACAGACCCTGAAGAACTAGGGGTAACTCCTGAAACAAAACCTGGCCTGCCCCTGGGAGAAGCCTTGGAAACAGCTGGGAGGGCCTAACCACCTTAGGAAGGGAAGGAAGAACAGCTACCTGAGAAGCCCTTCCGCCTGGCCTACCTCCTGAGAGGTCACATCTTGCAGTAATAAAGTCTCTCCTGGGATTCCAAAGAAATTTCTGGCTGAACCCCTGGCTCCACCGAGCCCTCTAAAGAACCGACGTCCGGACGGACGGTTCTTCCAGCCTAGGCTTTGCTGTTTTGTCCTTGCGCTTTTGACGAAGCGGCCGGAGCATCCGACGGCATTTTATAATTACACCGCTTCCCAAAACTAACCTGGCACAATCTAATCTTCTCTTTATAGTGCTTTGTTAAATCTAGCACAAGTGCGTCAGCCAATAACGGCGTGATCAGGCCAAAGCAAGGTATAAACAAGGTATGGTAATCCCTATGTGTTATCTGTTTCCCACAAGAAATACAGTTATTCACTTTTTCTGACATCCGTAAAATACTGAGGCAAGAAAAACCAAAATAATCCCCAACGGGTACTTAGCCAACTTGATTCGGTCTGAAACTCCGACTTCGGAAAATCTCAGAACGCCAACCTGCACTTGCAAAACTGCTTCTGCATCGGACCATGCGGCAAAAAAGACTGAGGATATGACGTCGGTCATGCGCATTTGTACCCTGACGTCCTGACGTCAGACTAATGCGCCTTGACCGGCGTCAGCCATATACTTTGGTATTCGGGCCGACTGGGACAGCGGACTACCCAAGTGTTAGGACTGCAGCAATGTGGTATGAAGAACATCTGCAAGCTGTGACAAAAATAATCATTCAAAGCAGACAGAAGAGTAGGAACAGGAGCAGATTGAGAAAATTCCACTTATAACAAATCCTAATATTTCCTGAAAAACGAAAAAAAAGTCACTGTTTCCTACTAAAACAACTGATTCATTCTGGAAATAGTTTTAGTGAAAGAGAATCCTTCAAAAGTACTAACTCTCCTCAGAATCTCAACCAGAGTTCTGTAAAGAAAAAAAATGTTTGTGAAAGAAAGATTGTGTTAAGGTTCAGTCTCCTGAATCCTACAGAAAATAAAGAATCCCTTTTCTGTTTAGCAGGGACAGCTGTACAGGAAGGGTTATGGGCTTGCATTAAACCCTGAGTGAAGACAAATACATTTCTCCTTGTCCATGTTAACTGAAACAGGAGAAGACTTAAGTTTTTGTTTCTTCTTGACAAAAAATCTGAAAAAACCAGACCCACTATTCACATGAGAAATCTCCTCAGGGATGTGTACATGTTGTATTAGTATAAAGATGGTTATGCCTTCAGACTATATATAGAACCAAGCAGTTTATACTTGGAATAAAATGTTTCTAATGTTGGTAACTAACAAAAGCATCAACTATAGTCATGTTCTGTTTTAAATGTAAAAAAATGGGTCAGGTATCCAGATTTTGCACTAATACTAGTAATACTATTATACCTGTGAAAACTATAACTCTGAAAAGCATGTTACTAATGATGTTACACAAATGGAATGTGATCATTTGCAGAAATAGTTGTATTTACATTCTGTTACTGTGTTACTGCAAAGTAAACTAATTGCAGTGTGTTAAGTGATGGCCAAGAGATACAATGTCTTTTAGACTCAGGCAGCATGGTTACACTGAAATCACCAGTATGTTTTCAAAAGCTAAAATATTTACTAACAAAGCAGTTAAAACAGCATGCATTCATGGAAATACACAGTATCGTTTTACTCAGCTAGAAAAACAAACTGTGTTTGGGAAGGCAGTTTATCCTTTTGCTGCAGTTATCCAGTTAAATGCATGACATAATGACAGGGAAAGTGTTTAACCACATTAAAGATTTGTGCCTAATTTGAAAAAAATGGCAGGGGGCAACCACCAGACACACTTATTGCACTGTATTAATTCATGGGAAGTCACACAGGGAAACTCGTGCTCTTTCTAATATTAGAAATCCCTACTTGTAAAAAAAAAAAAAAAACACACCAGCTCAAGACACAGAAAGAAGATAAACATATGTCACTTACAGAGATCTTTCAGCATAAAACTGTAACAAAGCAGCTGCCAAGACTAACCAATAGAAGGAACAGACTAACACAAGAAAACATTGCAGCCTGAAAGTGTTGCAAATCAGAAAGTAGAAGCGACTAGCAGAACCAATGAGAAAGGCCCACTCATTAAGAGTATATTGTGAGGGAATAAACTTGAAAATTATGGAAAGCGCACAACCTGAATAGAAGTCTAACAGAAAGACACAAAAATACAGAATTCTAAGTAGGTAAGTGCTGAGCATGAAAACCTCAACATTAAGAAATATTTCACAAGTGTAGTAAAAGAGAAATAAATAGTACCTGGACACGGTTGTAAATTAAATTCTGAAAGCGCAAAACAGAGAAAGCAAACAAGAGGAGAGACTAGTCAACCAATGTCTATAAATATGGTCAAAAGGTAAAAATGAAAATAACTTGTATCCTGAGGTACTCTTTTCAGAGGTAGAACAATAATGGAATGGCATCTAGACAAAGAAGGTCATTGCTCCACCATATTCGGCATTCATCAGAACTATCATTCAGTACGCCTCCTTTAGTATGTACCTAACCAGGTACATCCAACTGGAACGTCTACACAGATTCCTCACTGAAAGAACACAGGACACAAGAAACATGTCCTGTGAAGACCACCTCAAAGACCTATCCCTGCATTGTCTCCTACAGGCTGCTGATCGGAGATCTATGCCTGGCATACAAGACATTGTTGGACCCCACACTGATGGAACTCCTGTTTATCCGAAAAACAAACAGCACCAGAATTACTCACTCTAAAGATTTAAACTTTGCCTGTGATATAAATAGCACATGCTGAACAGACAATACACCTTCTCTGGAACATTCTCCCCATCGATGTGAAGCAGAGATTGTCCGTAACCCAGTTTGGACAAATTGATGGAGAACAGGAAATTCATCTGTGGTTAGGCACCTGTATCTTTAATGGACACAAGTTGCTTGTAAAGGTTCATTTCCAAGGCACCTGCTTCTAAATGTTAAATCTCCAAAGCCCCTGCTTACACTCTTCAAGGGTACCAGAACTTCTCAGTCAGAGATTTGGGATATAGCCATCCACCAATGATCCCTTTTCTCATCATTTTTGTAAATGGGGTCAGGGTGTCACTTCACCAGTGACAATCATCTAGAGCCAAGGCTTACATGGATAGGCTTAAAAATGTCCTAGTAGTTGTCTAGTACACACCTATGAACCTATGAGCAACTGAGAGCTGAAAATCAAAGTAAGAGGGTAATGCTCATTCATCCTGAAAATACAGGGGAAACATGCAGGACAGAAAAATGAGAAGGTAGTGTATACTCAGAAAAAAACATCATGAACATGGTATTTCTGACGAGCTAAAATACGAGAGCATTAAACTGAAGAAAGGCAGTTTTATACATCAGGTTTACAAAGGAAAGCATCTGAAGAAACTGAATAGGGTAGCTATAACAACTGCCACTAAAGAACATTGGTATAAGATGCCTTTTCTAGGAGAACAAGTTTCTATGTTGACAGATGGCTTCAATGTCAGCAAAATAAATGCCTAACAGTTCAGGGCGCAGAACTGATCTCTGCAACACTGCACTAGACACAAATCAATCAACAACTTTCACAACTTGGATAGTCAATGATAGCCAATTTGCAATTCAGAGGACAATGTAGGTGGTTAGATTAATGTTGTCTAATTTTTTCAATAATACCATGGGGATATAGTGTCAAAACCCTTGTAAAGATACAGACAAGCAAAGTTCACAGAAAGACCACTGTCCACAGCCCCTGTAACCTTTTCAAATGAGCTTTTTAGGTTCAATAGCGGGACCTGCCCTTCATAAAATCAAACTGATTGGGGTTTAGATCGGTTAAAATTGCCTATATCTACATATGTCAGTAATGCTATGATGCATTACATGGCTCTGCATATAAGGCTCATGAGGTTTATAGGTCTATAATTACCTGGGTCTGTAGAGGGGTGACCCCTGTGCAGGGAAGTCACACTGGCTGTTCTCCAATCTTCAAACCTTGTAGACAGGTTGAGGTTATACAGTTTCAGCAAAGGCTGATATAGTGCACACTTGACATTGATGAAAACACAGCCTGGTATGTTGCCTTGTCCCATAAAAGTATTTTTAGCCTTTGACAGGGATTCTAAGACTTGTCCTAAGATGATTAAAGGGGAAACAAAATGTTTAAGGATAGTGGGGGCAAACAACGTGGGTGAGAGAGAGTACAGTTCGCACTAAATCTGGTCCATTAATATATTAACTAAATCCTGGGGTCAGAAAGGATATTACAGATGAGCTCAGTGCAGTAGTGGACAAAGATTTTCTGATATACCTGAAGAAAGATCTGCAATAATCCTTTGGAATTTGCAATAACCTTAAAATTTCATACTCTGCTTTACAATTTCAGAAATCTAATGAAAACAGCAAGCAGCTATGTACTTGGTGAGGGTCCCACAGAAATGGCTGAAACTAAAACAAGGATCCTAGCAAGATTTTGCTAGCCAGGAATAATGAAAGAAACTGAGAACTTCTGTGCTGGATGCAGTGAACGCCCCCAAAAGAGCCCCCAAATCAGGTTTTAAAAATCCTTTTGATCCCATTGTCTATCACAAAGGTACTATTTTAACACACTGTTAAGGACACTGTTGGGCAACTGGTAAAATCCAGCAAAGGGTTTTAATATATTAGTTATTCTGAATCACAGAAGTACCCTGAAGCTATCCCACTGTATAAGGCTAATGCTAAAGCTACTGCTAAGGGAGCTAACTTTATTTTCCATAGTAGGGATACCAAAGAAAATACTGACCATGGGATTCCATTTATATCCAGAAATATCACTAATTATGCCAATGCTTTAAAGTCACGCAATTAAAAATCTCACTGTACCACTCGCGGATGGATGGATTAGTGGAGCGTTTTCAATAAGCACTGAAGTCCATTCTTAAAGTTATTGAGGAAGATAGTAAAAACTGATATCCATTAATTACCACACCAACTGTTTTCTAACAGGGAGGTACTGCAAGTTAATGTGGAAGTGTTTGCATAGGCATTTTTATACCCCCAAGCAAGAAGACTTCAAAAATTTTCCCTTAGTTATATCACAAATGTAAGAAGTGTGATGGGGGTGAAGGGGGGATAACTGGGAACATGTATTTCAGGAGTGTAATGGACTAGCAGATTTGAAAAATGTCCTACACGGTACTTTACCAGAAATATCGGGGGAGCAAATGGCTGTAACTAAGGAAATTATTCTTTTGAGATGGGGACAGGATCTAAATTGCCTAGACACAGTAAGGTCTTATTAAGTTTAATTTTGTTGGCTGCCACAAAAGCAATTACTAGAAAACTGAAATTAAAATCTCACCTGCATTTGAGGTACTGAATACTGCAAGATAGATAAAAGAACTGGAAAAGGGAAGGAGGAAATTACACAAAAATAAATGAATTTTGTGGGAAGAATAATGTTCAGCAGGAAGAGGTTTAAGGGAAGGCAGGAAGTGAACAATTTATATAATGCTGGACTAAATGCCAGTTGTTCCAAGCAAAGAATATATATATATATATATATATATATATGATGATATATATATATATATATATGATCATATATATATATATATATATGATATATATATATATATATATATGATGATATATATATATATATATATATATATATGATATATATATGATCTATATATTATGTATAATATATATATATATATATATATATATATATATATATATATATATACATACATAAATTGAAAAAGTGTTAATATAGTTTTTCTTTTAGTGTATGTGTGCCTACATTTTAAGTGATAATTTAAAAGAATTATTAAAAAATTAGTAGCAGTAGTATGGGCCTACTACAAGTGTTTGCATGTTAGAGCCCATGACACAGTTGCTCACTGCCACTTGCTTGAAAAGGAAAGTGCTCAAATTCCCAATAGCTCAATCTTACTTGACTCGGCCTTCCCAAAACTCACCCTATTAAACTGTACAGTCCTACAACAACCATAACTCTATAATTACCACCCAGTTCATAACCACAGTCTTTGTTCCATAATCCTTAAAACTCCACTCTTGCTCCTCCCTAAACCTAACATCACAGATCACTCCCAAAACCTAAAACTACACTCCCAATCCTTAAACTTAAAATACCTGCTTGCTCCCTATAATCCACTCTCCATCCCTCAATTTAAAATCCTCAATTGCTCCCTAAACCTAAAATTCCACCCCTCCATAAACTTAAACTCCATGATAGCTCCCTAATACTTAACTACCCTCCAATTTCCCAACCCTAAACTCCTCTCCCATTACTCAACTATAAAACTACCTCCTTGATCACTGCCCTAATATATGCTCCCACCCCCTCCCAATCCACCCCCTATGGCTATCGTACTTATCTCGCTCAAAGTCTAATAATCTGTTTGGGTAAAGTGTTGCAGCTGCTTCATCAAACTCATATTCAAGTTTGAGTATAAGAGCCCTGTACAAGCTATAAGAAACTTCAGTTTCTGACTTCAAGACTATGGTCTTGGAGCACTTGTGGGTTAAAAGGTTGCAGCAGATCCTGGTAGAGTTGCTACTACAGATTACGTTATGGCTAAAAGTTATGGTGACACAAAAAAAGAAACTTCAAAAGGCTACATTTATAACCTTGTTAAAACAAAGCTATACAAAAGAGTAAATTGAAATCTGTTTAAGGTTATGATGGCCTTGCATATAATTTTTCTAATAAATTGAATTAAAATAAAAGAAAATATTCTTTATTGTATTTTATGTATTAAATGAATAGCTTAATGAAGGTATTTTACAGGACGAGTGCTGTGCTTGTATGGTAAAATTACTTTGGAAAAACTCCAGCAATAAGTAATGTAAACTATAAAGCTAACATGCATTATTCAGGAAGAATTTATTATTCCTATCAAATACCTGACTGAAGAAGGTGTACAGCATACTAAAGGCAAAGGTATTACAGAATTATTGAGAACTATAAAATAAATTGTAGCACTGATGAAAGAGGGTATTGTTGAAGGCAAAGTTTTAATGTGCAATTCTAATAAGGCTTATGATAATGTTAATCATAACAAACCTGTGAACTTTTACTACGTTATGAAATTTCAAAGAAAATTATATTTTTCTTGCAAACATTATGCATGAAGTCATATATTATTCTTGTAGTTAATGGAAAGATTGGTATTAAACTTAAAATTTATTAAAAAAACACTATTTGGGTAGTAAAGTACAGTTGTGTAAAATCTTACTGTAATGGTAGATGTTCCTGCCTTCGCTGCTGCAGTATTCCTAATGGACTCCTTGCTGTGAAAGCCCGAACATCCAGCCAATCTACCAAAGACTTGTTGCTTTTAAAAGGTATGCCCGAACATCACCCAAACACTCCTTGCGTAGCATAGGACAAAAAGGCGACGTTCAGGCCTACCATAATCATGCCTGAATGCCCCAGCAGGAACACAGTCCAAGAAACCCAAGAGGTAAACTGTACATCCAAGGAAGGCATAAGATTAGGATGAAAAAGCGAGGGAGCGCATACTGCAGCAGTGAAGGCAAGAACATCTACCATTATGGTAAGATTTTACACAACTGCTATGTCCTTACATTCACTGCTGCAATATTCTTAACAGATGGGACAGACCCAAAGCTCAAGAGGAAATTTGGGAGGGGGAAGGTGCAGAAGAGCCCCCTAAAAAGCCATGAAGAACAGTACTAAAAAAAATCAGCTCTAGCTCTACAGATACCATCCAACTTGTAGTGCTTGGTAAAGATATGCACAGAAGTCCAGGTAGCTGCTTGAAGAACAGAAATAGTATTTAAGCCCTTGAAAACAGCACCAGAAGAAACCACAGCTCCAGCAGAATGAGCCTTAACTGAAGGAGAAATGCTCTTGCCATGAAAAGTGTAACAAAAGGAAATAGCCTTAGAAATCCAAGAAATAGTTGGCTTGGATACAGCAAAAAAGATCTAGGATGGAAAGAAACAAACTGATCAGATTTTCTAACAGCTTTAGTCTTATCCAAATAAAGCCTGAGTTGCCTATGCACATCCAAAGTATGCAGTATTCTCTCACTGTCAGATTGCAGACAGGGGAAAAAGTAGGCAGATTAATAGACTGACTCAGTGATAGCTCATTAACCACCTTGCGCATAAAAAAAGAAGGGTTAGTGTGCAAGGACACCCTGTCCTCCTGAAAGACCAAAAAAGGAGGACAATCCATAAGGGCCTGCAACTTAAGACACCTGTCTGGCAGAAGTAATAGCTAACAAAAGTTGAAGCGTGGACAGGTGGGGATGGATGAGAAATCCCCTATCTTTTGTGATTAGATCCACCCTGTGAGGTAACTTGTGATGACTGCTCCTGGCTAGATGCAGAAGTAGAGGGAACAAGTGTTGTCATGGCCAAATGGGAGTCAGCAACAAGATTTTGGTAGCATCCTGCTGAATTCTGAACAGGACTTTCAGAATGAGAGAAAGGAAGAGGGAATGCATAAAGAAATATTCTCTTCCAAGAAAATGAGAGGGCATCCACTTTCCACACCAACAGGACCTGGGACTCTGGCACAAAACAGTGGAAGCTGTCTGTTCAGAGGGGAGGCAAAAAGATCCACTTCAGGAGTACCTCACTGGTGGGCAATGTTCAGAAACACATTCCTGTGAAGCATCCATTCATGGGACTAAGTTAAGGACCTGCTCAGTGTGTCTGTCACAATGTTCTGACCAGAAGGGATATAAAGTGGCGGAAGAATCACTTGATACTGGACAGCAAAATCCCATACCAGAAGTGCCAACTGGCAAAAAAAAAAAGAACTTGTTGCTCCCTGTTTGTTGATATAGCACATCACTGTAGTATTGTCTGTGAACACCTTGAGAGGCCCTGGAGTGAAAAGAGGATGAAAGGCCTGAACAGCCAGTAGAATAGCTCTCATCTCTTTGACATTGATGTGCTGCTTCTGCCGACAAGAAGACCACACCCCATGTACTTTTAGGGAGCCAATTGTCACCACCCCTATCCCATGTCTGAAGCATCTATGAATAATTCCTGAGAGGGAAGATGAAGATGAAAAGGGATCCCTGTATTCACAGACAACTGCTAAATCCACCAGTGAAGTTCCTGTCTGAGACAAGGAAGAAGAGGAACTACAATGTCTAGAGGATGTGCATGTTGGAGCCACACTGATCTTAGAAACCACTGAAACTTTCTCATGTGAAGTTTGGCCAGAAGGAGTATCGGAATGGTAGATGCCATGAAACCCAGAGCTCTCGGAAACCTTCTGGTGGTAACTGAAGCCAGAGAAAGAAGAGTTTGAAAGAAAGGAATGGGAGTTAAGGCCCTTGGAGAAGACAGGGATGCAGGCATTGGCACTGTCTGAATCCTGCAACCCAGAAAAAACATGAAACGCAGGAGGAGTCAGAGAAGACTGAAATTTAGAGAGAAAGTACAGTTGTGTGCCTACCATAAATGTAGATGTTCGAGTGTATTCACTGTTGCAGTCATCCGCAGTCGGCCTGAATTCCAAAGTCTAGGTCCGGCGTCAGTTGCTGTCGCCTCTTCCCTGACGTCAGTGCGCCAGGGGTATAAAAGATGCAGCCGATGCCATTTTCTTCAGTTTTTCTTGACCCAGATGTCAGGTGCCCCTAAAATGGTAGGCTAAATTATGCCAATAAGCATGCATGCATAAAAAACAACTTTTCCTTCAACTATAAGCAAATACACCACATAGGTTGTATAGAATAGACAAGTGCAGATAAGTCCCAGCAACGGAAAAGGGGGATGGTGGGAGGGTAACCTGGACTGCAACAGTGAATACACTCGAACATCTACATTTATGGTAGGTACACAACTGTACTATGTTCGTGTTTCACTGTTGCAGTCATTACAATTGGGTTGAATCCCAAAGCTAAGGTTGGGAGGCTAGTGCTAAGTAGGATTAGGAGAGGCTATCAGGCCCTGCAGAACTGCAGTGGCAAATCCTGCCCTGGATTTAGAGTAGAGAGGTAAGTGATAGTGCTTTGTAAAAGTATGCACTGAACTCCAATTTGCAGCCTCTAAGATGTCTTTGGTTGGTACTCCTCTGATAAAGGCTGCTGAAGTGGCTGCTGCTCTGGTGGAATGTGGCCTGATGCCCTTAGGCACTGATTTGCCATGCTGTGAATAGCAGAAACGAATGCAGTGACCTATCCACTTTGATATAGTCTGCTTTGAGATAGGCTTTCCTTGTAATCCTGCAGCATATGCCACTAGAAGTTTTTCAGTCTTTCTGAAAGCTTTGGTTCTGTCCAAGTAGAAGCGTAGCTGCCTGTGACTAAGAATGCAGAATTCTCTCACCCTTATTCTGTGGGTTTGGATAAAAAGTAGGCAAATGAATTGTTTGATTAAGGGCCACACTGGACACGACCTTAGGAATAAATGTAGGGTTTGTGCGCAGAGAAACCCTGTCAGGATGGAAAATTATAAAAGGTTCCACAGCCATGAGTGTCTGTTACTCTGAGACTCGTCTAGCAGAGGTTATTGCTAGGAGCAGAGCGGTTTTCCAGGACAGGAATTTAATATAAGCTGCAGAGGCTGGTTCAAACGGAGGCAGTGTGAGTTTTTCCAAGACATAGTTGAGGTCCCATGCAGGTACTGGTGCTCTCCTTGGGGGTCTTATGTTTTTGGCCCCTCTGAGGTACTGCCTTAGTAATGGATGAGAAAAAATAGGTGGTTCCATATTGTAATGAGCTGAAATGGCAGAGGCATGAATTTTAACTGATGAAAAAGAAAGGCCATTATCAAGCATCTCAGTTAAGTATTGCAAAATCTGAGGAATATTTGGAGCAATCGTGTCAAAACCTTGTGCCTGGTTCCAAGCACAGAATCTCTTCCATTTTTCTGCATAAGATTTTCTGGTGCTAGGCCTCCTGGCCTCCAAATAACATCCATCACTGCTTTAGAGAGAGGTGTGCCTTGACTGGCTACATTATCCGCCATGCTGCCAGGTTTAAGGTCCTGAGTTGGCTGTGCAGTATTTGACTGTCCTGTTGGGTCAATAAGTGAGGAATTTGAGGTAAAGTCCAAGCTGGGCATTGAGACAAGCTCTTTAGGATTGGGTACCAGTGCTGGCGGGGCCAGTCTGGGGCAATCAGTATCATTTTTGGTCTCTCTTGTCTGACCTTGAGGAGCACCTTGGGGAGGAGAGGCAGAGGAGGAAAGGCATATACTGTTAGGTGTTTCCAGCTGAAAGATAGAGCATCCACTTTCCATGCTTGCTTGTGAAAAGTCCTTATGCAGAATTTCTGTAGTTGGTAGTTGTGAGGAGAGGCAAATAGGTCTATGTTGGGGCATCCCCAGTTCCTTGTTATCATGGTAAATACTTGTGGATCCAATTTCCACTCGTGGGGATCCATTAGGTTTCTGCTTAGTTCGTCTGCCAGAGTATTTGTCCTTCCTGGCAGGAATTGTGCTTGCAGATGTACTTGGTAAGTCAATGCTGTGTCCCACAAGTTTATGGCTAGTCTGCAGAGGAAGTAGGAATGTGTGCCTCCCTGCTTGTTTATGTACCACATAACTGTAGTATTGTCCGTCCTTATCAGTAGTTGTCCTGGATGAAGTAGATCCTTGAAGGGTGTCAGGGCGTTCTGAACAGCTAGCATTTCTTTTTGATTGATATGTAGATGCTGGGTCTTTGTTGCTAACATTTTGAAATAAGTAGTCAGTTGTCTGTGCTTGTCTGGGATGAGATAAGCCATCTGGGCAGTTGTATTTAAGCTTGCACCCAGGAATATTATCTCTTGAGAGGATATGAGTTTTGATTTCTTTTCGTTTACTGTGTACCCTAGAGTAATCTTTTTACAAACGCCAGATGCTGTAGGAGAATGTTCTTGTTCTCTGCTTGAATAAGGCAGTCGTCCAAGTAAGGATATATTTGTATTCCTCTGTCTGCAAAAAGCAATCACTGGTGCCAGGCATTTTGTGAAGTCCCTGGGCGCAGCAGATAAGCCAAAGGGCAGTACAGAGAATTGGTAATTTTTTTTTATTTTTATTATTTATTTATTTAACATTTGTTGACCGGGAATGTCCGACTATGTTCCACAGAGCCTGTTTTCAGCGGAGGCCCGGGGAGAAATGCTCCAGATGCATGTCTTTGGAATGTGGGAGGAAACCGGAGTACCCGGAGGAAACCCACGCGAACACAGGGAGAACATGCAAACTCCACACAGAAGGCACCCCAGCCAAGAATCGAACCGGAGAACCTCTTGCTGTGAGGCGACAACGTTAACCGCTGCACCACTGTGCCGCCCAAGTGTGGCTGTGCCATAATGCATTGAGCCAGCTATAAATCTGAGGTATCTTCTGCATGATTGCCTGACTGGGACATGCAGGTAATGTCTCTTTTAGGTCTAAAGTCACAAGCCAAGCCCTCTTGCCTAGCATGGGCAGAAGCTGCTGCAGAGTTAACATTTTGAATTTTGGGATATCCAGGAATGTGTTTAGGATAGACCGGTCCAGTATTGGTCTCCAGGCTTTGTCCTTTCTGGGCACCAACAATAGCCTTGAGTAGAATCCTAGTCCCTGCTCTTGTTGTGGTACCAACTGAATAGCTCTCATGTCCATGAGGGATGAAACTTGTTTTTGTGCCTCTGCCCATTTATTGCGTGACAGGTCTGGCATACCGTTTGGCCTTGGCAGGGTGTGAAAGTGGAACCTGTAGCCTTGTGATACGATATTTAGTACCCATTTGTCCTGAGTGACCTTGTGCCAGTTTTGTAAAAAAAGTGCTAGTTTTCCCCCCAAAGGGGCTGCCAGATGATACGTGCTTGGTGCTGGCAGGGGAAGTCATTCAGACTGTTTCCTGTATGGCTGTGATTTTTCCTCTCCGCTTTTGGAGGTAGAAACACCCCACTGTTTAGGCCTGTATCAGCCTTGGGGCTGTGATCTGCCTCTGGGACATCTGTATCTGCCTCTTTGTGGCCTGTCTGACACTGGAAAGGACCAATTCTTAGTAGGCCAGTTCCTGCTAAATCTGGGGGGTTGTAACTGCAAGAAATCCTTGACTGTTTGCATAGATTTAGCTTTGTCCTCCATTTTCTTCAACACCTCTTCTGCTTTAACACCAAACAAAGTATCATGCTGTAATGGAGCATCTAATAGTTTTGCTTTAACATGATCAGGCAGATTCTGTTCTTTTAACCAAGCATGCCTCCTAATGATAGAACCCGTAACAGCAGCCCTGCAGGAGGCCTCTAGAGAATCAAAACCACATTGCAAAGTATGCTTTTCCACTTGTTCAGCTGCATGCAATAAATCATGTATTTCTTTGTTTTCTGCACATTCTGAATTTGTCAACATTTTCTGTTTAAGCAGTGACATAATGTATTGCTGATATTTAAGCATATGAAATTGTCAATTTAAAGCTCTTACAGCCAAGGTAGCAGAAGTATAAATCTTTTTCCCCCATCTGTCCAAGGCCCTAGAATCCCTATCAGAGGGGATAGGGTTTTTTGCAGTGGAAGCCTTGACCCCTTTGGGACCCTGAGAGATGGTTTCTGGGTCAGCAGCAGGGTTTTCATTAAGAAATTTATGTGAATCTGGAACCCTGTAGTACCTGTCTGGCTTAGCAGGGGCTGGTGGTAAAGAGTCTGGAGATAAACTGTACTCTGAAAATACATCATATACAATGTCTAAAACAGGAGGGGATAGCAAGGGGCCTGTGCTGAGGTAATAAAAGGAAGTCTCTGAGCCTTTTCTTGGATTCAGAGTAATCTTGGCTCTCCCAGTGGAAATGCTCCCTCATGGTATGCAGAGTTTCCCCAAAAGAATAATCCTCAGGAGGAGAGGCTGAAGGGATAGATTCTTCAGCATCAGAATCCTCATAGGGAGAAACTGAATATTCCTGATCGGAAGAGGAATTAGAGGAAATGGAAACCTGGTCTGAAGATTCGTATTCTATCTCCTGCCTAGGCCTCTTATCAGGTGGGGGATGGGAACTCTAGGTCTTCGGCCATTTTAAGCATCTGTTTTTTAGGCATGGTGGCCTGTCCAGGAGAATGCTGTACTTGTTTCTTTGTCTTTAGAACTGCTTTAGTCTTTGTCTCTGAAGCTGAAGTAGGTTTTACATATAACTGTGTAGGCCTGAAAACACCCTCAGAAGCCGATGCCTGCTCAGCGGCTCCAGACCCATCTGAGGGAATAGTTTCTGAGCGTTCAATACCTTGAGTTTCCAGCGGCCTAGTTGGCTCCACGTGGGAGTGGGAAGCGGCCTGTGGCTCTGAAGTAGTGGGTGTCAGGGGCTGCGAAAGCGCCTCACTGAGAACTGGCGACAGTCCTAGCGGAAGCCTCATCGTCCGTTTTGGACCTCGGATGCCTGTCCTTTTCTTTTTCTTTGCGCTTTTTATAAACTCCGGTAGTCGGCTGTTCCGACGGCATTATATAATTAAACCTTCTGCCAAAGTAATGAAATGCAAAATCATACCGACGCTTAATAGTGCGTTGGACAAATCTAGCACAAAACAGACAACTAGCAACCTTGTGATCAGGGCCTAGGCAAGGAATACAGTAAGAGTGAAAATCCTTATCAGGTATTTGCTTCCCACAAGAAATACAATTATTAACTTTTTCTGACATTGGTCTGGAGCAAGAAAAAAGTTTCCCCAACGGGGTACTTAGCTTTAATGAAGACTTCGGATCTGAAATTCGAATTTGAAAATCGCAGGAGTCGGCTGACCGGCACTTGCGAACTGCTTTTTCTTCGGGAACCGCACAGCAAGAAAGACTGGAGAAAATGGCGTCGGCTGCATCTTTTATACCCCTGGTGCACTGACGTCAGGGAAGAGACGACAGCAACCGACGCCGGACCTAGACTTTGAAATTCAGGCCGACTGCGGGTAGCCTGCCAGCAGGATAACCCAAATGTAATGACTGCAACAGAGAAACACGATGAACATCTCCTGGCTCTGAAGAAGGAAAACAGCAAAATGAAGATTTTGCGAAAGGATCTCTGGAGAGGACGCCTGAATCAACAGGTTGTCTAAGTAATGAAATATTTGGATACCTCAAAGCCTGCAAAAAGCAATCACAGGAGCAAGGAATTTGGTGAACACCCGTGGGCCAGTAGAAAGGCCAAAGGGCAAAGCAGAGAACTGAAAATGCCAGGAAACAACAGAGAAACGCAAAAACTTCCTGAAGAGGATGGATCGGAATCTGGAGATAAGCATCCTTGAGATCTAGATACACGATAGAGGCCTGAGGAAATAGACTATGAACGGACAACATCCAAAAGGAAGGCACTTTTAGAAAAGTGTTTAGATGAGACAGGTCTAGCATAGTTCTCCAAATGCCCTTTTTTCTGGGAAGTAGAACCCTTTCCCCCTTTGGGACACAAGCACCTCTTGAATAGTACACTGAGTCAAGAGATTTTGAAGAACCTCTGGGAAAAAGGGAAGCTGTTCTCGAGGAGGCTGAGGAGTCTCCATAAAAGATGTGTTTGGAGCGCTTCTCCCCAGGCCTCGACTGAAAATTGGCTTGTTCCAAGTCAGACTTTCCCGGTAAACAAATGTTAAATAAATAAATACAAAGACAAAAAAACAACTGGAACCAGTTAAAGGCTGCCAACCCTGTGGAAAATCAAGCTCTCACCACAAAGACAAAAGGAAGTTGAATAAGTCCATAGTCGTGACCAAAAATAAGCCATTGAATAATCCACAAAAGATTTATTAGATAAGTGCTTTCGTTCTCATAAGAACTTCATCAGATCGAATTCCAAATAAATAAAAATAAAAGGTGGATGGGATTTTCACACCATGAAGTACCCATGACAGAACTCAAGAATCCTGTGATCTGAAGTCAAACAGGAAGAGAAAGGCAAAGAGAGAGAGGAATGTGGCTGAGAAGAGATGAACACTCATACAGTGCCTGGTTTGCCCAGAAAGGCAAACTTCAGAATCCCTGAAAATTGAGTAGCCTTAGCAGGAGGAGGCCATTTGCCACTCTTCCTACCCTTAGTAGAATGGCAGGATAGCCTATAAACAAAGGCAGGCTTAGTGGGATTGTTTCTCTTGTGCCTAAATTTCTGAGAAGCTAACACATTTAAGCTCCTGTAAGGCTTTACCCTTATCCTGAAGGAACTTGAACATACCAGCAGCAGCTTCTCCAAAAAAAAGTTCAGAATCCAGAGGAGCATCCGTCAACTTAGCATTAATAACATCAGGAAGAAGTTAAAGCCTAAGCCAAGAATACCTCCTTATCACTGAACCAAAAAAACAGCAGTCCTATAAGAGGCATCTGCTGCATTATAACTACATTTAATAGAATGATGAATGACTTGAGAGGAAGTCCCTAGCAAGGAAAGAAGAGAAGTTTTACCCTCGGAGTCTGGAAAATCAGAAGCAAGTTGACAGGCCTCAGAAAGAAGAGCCAGCACCATACCTAAACATATGGGTCTGATAATTATTAGCTCTAAAAGTTAGGGTAGCAGAAGTGTAAACCTTCTTACCAACCATACCATAGTTCTGCTGTCTTCATCAGAAGGCAATAACTTGGGCAAAGAAAGCGATTGATGCAGCTGATCATAGTCTACAGACATGACAGTGGGGTCAGCAGCAGAACATTTATATAGGAAAGAACAATCCTTAGGCACCCTATAAAACCTGTCAGATTTCTTGGGAGCAGGGGCAGAGAATCAGGCCCATGAGAGGCAATGGAAAAGACATCCAGCAAAGCAGCCAAAACAAGAGAAATAGCCGCAGGTTTAGGGGATTCCAACTGCAGCAACGGATAGTATGTCTTATGGATATTAGAGACCTGAACAAAATCTGATTTAAAAAAATCCATCATCCTAGGGTGTGTCCCCACCAGAAGAAATTTCCTGAAAAAGAACATCTGGACTAACCGAATCTTCCTCCTCTGACCATAGTCTAAAGGTAGAATAAGTCAGGGATTCATTATTACAATCTGACATGCTCAGAAGAATCTTGTTCTCTAGGCCTTTTAAGGGGAGTAGAGGGACCAGGGAGGAGCAGGAACAGAAACCCCTTGAGGAGGCTTTAAGGACATTAAAGCAGTAAATAGCCCCAGAGTGAAAGTCTGCCACTCACTTTGTGAATCCGTAGGAGCAGAAGAAACAAGTTTAATTTTTTGTTTCTTTAAGTGAATATTCCCTCCAAAAAAATGAGAAGGCTCAGACCAAGGACAGCAGTCGAGAATCGTAGTAGGAACTTCTTCCCCAACCAAAAACTGAGGAACTCCTCTAGGCCCCTCAGAAAAAAATTAACCATGGCTCCCTCTGAATGTCTGAGATGGACACCTGCAAAGCCTCTTCAGATGTGCTGCCAGCCTGACCCTCATTGGCCTCCGACACGGCTGCGGTAGAGAAATCTGAAAACACAGCCAGGCTAGCCATGGGGTTTATACCAACCTCGGGAGAAACACCAGACAGAGGATGGAGAGCGAAAGATTCCAGCCATACCTTTTTCACATTCTTCCCCAACAGTTGACACTTGGGGCAAGAGTTTCTTCCACTGTATGTTTAGCAAGATGCTCAAGATGCTGGTTGTCAAGCTACAAGGAAAGGGAATAAAAGTCTACTGCGAAGGGTTTTCGGAATGAATGCCTGACAAACAGAACAAGATGTATGGTCATGAGAAGCTCCTGGGCAAAAAAGACATTGTGGTGGTATTTAAAGGGAATCTGTCTCTCACACTGTCATTTACCCTTCCTGCTGACATTAACTCCAAGCAGTACAAAAAAGTAAGAAAAGACAGAATCCCCAATGGGCCACTTATCTGCAGCTGCAAAAGAAGTCAGAAAACAGGCATATGTAGTCACTGGAGAACAGAAATGCTTTTAACTGGCAGAAAACGGGCGCAGGTAGACAGATGGTAAAAAGATACGTTTACACTGGCGGCAAAGTAGTTCTGATTATGGTAGGCATGACTGTCACCTTTATGCCCTACTCTATGCAAGGAGTGTTAAGAGTGACATTTGACGTACCTTTTAAAAGCAACTAGTCGTCTCTGGTAGAGTAGCCGCATATTCGGGCTTCCACAGCAAGGAATCCCATCTGTTAAGAGTATGTCAGTGAATGTAATGACATCTGGTGCTCTGTTTTCATAACACAGCAATTAATTTAGGACATGCTTATATACAATATATAGAAAATCATTGCATTGCAGCAATGTTAAATTATGCAGGTGACATTTATTTTAGTTAAAAACACTGACTGCATAAACATATTTATGAATAAAGTCAAGGAATTATTACTTCATGTAGGTTTATCCTTAATTTGTTAAAAAAAGTAAGGGATTTGGAGATCAGTTTTGTGGCATTTCTTTTACTGTGTAGTATATTCAAGTTTTTGGAACAACACAAGGAGTTCTATTCTACACAATATACGGAAAGTACATTTTAGAAAATAAATTATCACTCATCTGGGGAAAAGATTCACTTGATATATTCAGTTACTCAAGGAAGACTGAATTCTTTGGGAGGAATTATTTATATGGTCTAACTGCTTAGAAAAATATTAGAATAATTTTATGCTTTCTGGGGATCAAAGCTATACCATATTAAAAGGGGCACGCTATACAATCAGGTTAAAATTGGCATACAAGTTTAATTTATTCTGTTTCTTCATTTCTTTATGTCTATTTTTTTATTTGTCAAATGTTTAGATAAGTAAGCTTTATACAGTGACTGTTTACATAATTACTGTAATAAGTGCAAAAAAGGAAAAATATGATGAAGGGTTAGAATATTGTACACACTTCAGAAACTGGAAAAAAGAAGTTATGTCTTACCATAACTTTCCATCTGTGTTGTCGATCTTCACCAATTCTTGACAATGGGTTTGGTCCCAAACCTCGGAACCGAGACGGCCGTTTAATTCAGCTCGCGCTCTCCAAAGTCTCGAGCCAGGCTCTACTCATAATGCTCCTCACAGAGATTACCTCAAATCTTGTTTGCCAAGGAGTGGCAGTCAGACGTGAAAGGTCATGAGTACATTATAGTTAGATTAACTGAGGCCAAATATGACTGCTTAAAGGAAAGCTAGCCAAGGGCTAAAATTGGTCTACTGAGAGTCTCAGGATGGGAGACAGAGAGTGGGGATGTCAAGGATTGGTGAAGATTGACAACATAGATGGAACATTATGGTAAGACATAACTTCTTTAGCTGATGTTGTCTATCTTCACACAATCCTCAACACTGGGACAGAGCCCCCCAGCTGCTTTAGTCTCGGGAGTTCTCACGAAAGAATATTCCTTAGCACCATAGAGCCAAAGGATGCTCGTCCCCTTGAGACCTGATCCAATTTGTAATGAGCGATAAAGGTATGATGAGTAGACCAAGTAGCTGCTACACAAATGTCATCTAAAGAAGCTCTGGCATGAAAGACAGCAGAAAGACTGCAGAAGTAGCTACTGCTTTTGTAGAATGGGCTTGAACGGTTTTGGGGAGTTGGTGTCCTTTAGAATGATAAATGAATCTGATGCAGTCTCTAAGCCACTTGGCTAAGGTAACCTTAGAAACTGGGTTGCCTAGATGGAGAGAAGAAAATGCCACAAAAAGTTGGTTTGATTTTCTAAATTCTTCAGTCCTGTGAAGATAAAAACATAGTTGCCTGCGCACGTCAAATAAATAGAGAGCATATTCTCCCTTGTTTGAAAAATATGTGAAAAAGAATGGTAGCTGTAGAGTCTAATTAACACTGGTCTCAGATACAGCCTTGGGCAGAAAGGAAGGATTAGTTTGAAGCGCAACTCTATCCTTATGAAAAATTAAGTATGTGGGTTCACGCGATAGGGCCCAAAGGAAGGATTAGTTTGAAGCGCAACTCTATCCTTATGAAAAATTAAGTATGGGGGTTCACGCGATAGGGCCCGAAGTTCTGAGACTCTTCTGGCAGAAGTGATAGCCACCAAGAATAAGGTTTTCCAAAACAGATATTTTAAGTCAAAAGTTGCTGATGGTTCAAAGGGGTTCCTAGTCAAGGCATGAAGAACCAGTTAGTTAAATCCCAAGGGGGAAGAGGTTCTTTAAATGGAGGTCTTAGCATTAGAAGACCTTTTAGGAATGCTTTACACAGTTTGTGTGACATGAGAGGGGCACCCTCCAGCCCTGTATGGAAGTTTGAAATTGCAGCTAGGTGCACTTTAATTGTTGAAGCAGAGGAACCCGACTGGTAAAGTGAAGCCAAAAAGTCTAATACTTTGTGGATAGGGCTGGAATAAGGATCTGTCTCATTATCCAGAGCCCATCTAGCAAATTTCTCCCATTTACTTTGGTATAATCTCACTGTAGATTATTTGCGATGAGCGATAATTTGTCGGACAGGTGAGGAAAGAAAAGGATGCCTGGTAATCATGGGAATTGGAGAATCAACACAGTGAGTTTGAGGTTCTGGAGAATTGGATGCACCATGCCCTCCGGATCAGACAGTAGATTTGGAACTGGGTCCAGAATCCATTGTTTCCAAATTAAATGAGGCAACAGGAAGGGAAACCAAACTTGTCAAGGCCAGAAGGGGGCAATGAGAATTACTGAATTTTCCATCCTTTTGTCTTTTCTTCAGGAAGTGTGAAATGAGAGGAATTGAGGGGGGGGCATAAAGCAAACTGGGAGGCCAATCGTGGAGAAGAGCATCTCTGGTGACCCCCCCCCCCCCCCTCGAAGGGGATTAGGGCAAAGTAACTTCTGCACTTGTTTAGAGGACAGGCAAAAAGGTCACAGCTACGTTGGCCCCAGTGGTGAAAAATGTTGTTCACCACTGTTGGATTGAGACACCACTAGTGAGACAAGAGAATAGTTCTGCTCAGTTTGTCCGTTATCACGCTGGAGTTCCCCAGAATGTGCGTTGCTGTGAGAAAGTGGTTGGAAGCAATTGCCCATTGCCAGACTCAGAGTGCTTCTCAACACAACGGGTAAGATTTGGTTCCCCCCTTGTTTATGTACCAAACTACTGACATGTTGTCAATATACCTCTCAACTCTACAGATTTTTGCAGAATATTCAGATTTTTGCCATATATTTTTTGTCCATTTTTCTTAAAATTGTGTTTTCTGGCAAATTAGTGGCAAATCATTACAAGACTGAAGTTAGAAAATAATGACAGATATTTGAGTTTAAGACTTCATCACCCTTCAGAAAATTCATGCTAATGCAAAACCTGTTATTCTACCAACTTTATAAGTTTGTAACAGCAATACTTAAAAATTGTCCCTAGTTTTGAGCCTTTGCCCCAGTTTTATTTATGGCTTTGTCCAGATTTCTTGCTCTAAGAGGTTGAGATGTACGGATGTTCGTCTGAATTGCTACTGTTTCCTAGAGGTAGGACATCTTGGAATGCTTGCAACGCAAACAGCACTGCCCTCATCTCTAGTACATTGATGTGCAAGTCCGCCTCCAATTGGGAGCATGTCCTTGTACTGTTCTTCCCAGATAATGCCCCCCCACCCCCTCTGGGAAGCATCCATGGTCACTGTGGATTAGGGCCTGACCCACCAGAACCTATCTGGAGTGTAGCCACAACAGGTCATGCTTGCAACGACTGGTAATCAGAGGCTGAGACATTGGTTGGTATATGAGAGACCATTGGGACGCTAGTAGCCAATGCAATATCCACATGTGATACCTTGCCAAAGGAACTAGAGTAATTGCTGCTGCCATGGAGCCTAATGTTTGAAGAACTAATCTTGCTGGGACCTTGTTGTTGTGTAGTAAACTGACTGACCTGGGATATTATACATTGTAGCCTTTCCAGAGGGAGAGATGCAATTCCCAAGACAGTGTCTCCAATAAAATCCAGTTGAGTGGGTTGAAGTGTGGACTTTTAAGTTTAATAGTTATTCCTAGAGATGTACAGAGATGTATGGTGTAATCTCTTGCCCATTCTAACTGACGCCTGGTGGCAGCGGTGAGGAGCCAGTCTTTGAGATATGAAAATACTTGAAACCCTTGCAGTCGTAGATGAGTTGCTACTACTGCCATGCATTTGGTAAACACCTTGGTGGCTGTGCTGAGTCCAAAGGGCAGTGCTCTGAATTGGAAATGACTGGCTCCCAGCCAGAAAGTACAGTTGTGTACACTTACCATAAATGTAGATGTTCGAGTGTATTCACTGTTGCAGTCCTAACAGTTGGGTTATCCAGCTCCTGGTAGCCCTCAGTCGACCAGAATACCAGAGTCCTTGGTATATGATGTCGGCTGTAAACCTGACGTCAAAACATCAGGTATAAAGGGAGGCAGCCGACGCCATTTCCTCAGTTTTTCTTGCCTTAACTGTCAGGAGCCCCAAAAATAAGGCTAGACCAGGAAGGAAAGAAACATATCATCCAGAAAATAAGGGACCTAGTCTGTGCCTTAAGAAAAAAGGGGGAATGGAGGGGTGGGAAACCAAGGCTGCAACAGTGAATACACTCAAACACCTACATTAATGGTAAGTGTACACAATTGTACTATGTTCTTCATGTTTCACGTTGCAGTCCTAACAATTGGGTTGATTCCCAAAGCCCAGGAAAAAAACAAAGGGAAGAGGAATAACTACAGATTAGGGGTTGGTAAGGAGGCCTTGCAAAACTGCAGTAGCAAAACCAGCCCAGGATTTAGAAAACAAAGGTAGACTGAAATGCTTTGTGAAAGTATGGACAGAAGACCAAGTAGCTGCTTCTAGAATGCCCTTAGTAGGCACACCTCTCAAAAAAGCTGTAGCAGTAGAGGCTGCTCTAGTAGAATCGGTCCTAATACTCTGAGGAGGAACCTTTCCATGCTGTAGGTAACAAAAGTGAATACAATGAGCAATCCATTTGGAAATGGTTTGCTTGGAAATAGCTTTACCCTGAGCCCCAGGAGAAAAACTAACCAACAACTGATCAGACTTCCGAAAGGGTTTAGTCCTGTCTAAGTAAAATCTCAGCTGTCTATGAACATCAAGATAGTGCAGAATCGTTTCCCCTTTATTCTGGGGATTATTGAAGAAGGTAGGCAGGTGAATAGGCTGGTTAAGTGTCAAACTAGAAACCACCTTAGGCATAAAGGAGGAATTAGTTCTCAGAGAAACCTGATCTGTATGAAAAATAATGAAAGGTTCCCACTGCCATTAAGGCTTGCAGCTCAGAAACCCTTCTGGCTGAAGTAACAGCCAAGAGAAAAGCAGTCTTCCAGGAGAGAAACTTTAAATCTGCTGAGGCAGCCAGTTCAAAAGGAGGCAGAGTAAGTTTCTCCATGACAAAATTAAGATCCCAAGCAGGAGTAGGAGCTCTTCTGGGAGGTCTAAGATTGCTAGCTCCCCTGAGGAGCTGCTTCATCAAGGGATGTGAAAAAATTAGTTGTTCAAAAGAACAATGAGCAGAAATTGCTGAAGCATGAATCTTGACTGAAGAAAAATAAAGTCGACCATTAAGCAAGCCTGCTAGATAATCAAGAATGAGGGAAAGAAAGATGAGAAGAGTCTTCCCCTTTAGCCTGCATCCAAGAGCAAAATCTTTTCCATTTATCTGCATAAGATTTCCTGGTGCTAGGCCTCCTGGCCTCATGAAGAACCTCAAACACCTGTTGGGAAAGGTTTAAAGTATTAGCTAGGCTGTTAAATGCAGAGTTTGTAGAGGAGGAAGAAGAAACTTTTCTCCCCTCCTGAACCAAAAGATCTGGTATCAGGGGAAGATGCCAAGGCTGAGCCTGGGAAAGGCTGAGAAGAAGTGGATACACCATTGTTGTCTGGGCCAGTCTGGTGCTGAGAATAGCCTTTGGTTTTTCGTCCCTTATCTTTATCAGTTCTCTGGGAAGAAGAGGCAGAGGAGGAAAGGCATAAATCGAGAGCTGTGTCCATTGGAAGGACAACGCGTCCACTCTCCAAGCTTTGTCATGATACTCCCTGGTGCAGAAGGTTGGAAGGAGATGATTGGCTGGAGAGGTGAAAAGGTCCACATGTGGAGTGCCCCAATGCTGAATGATGCGATGGAAGATTATCTTGTTCAGTTGCCACTCGTGAGGATCCAGAACACGTCTGCTCAATTGGTCTGCCAAGGAGTTTAGTCTCCCTGGAAGAAACTGAGCTATTGGATGTATGCCCATGGAAGCTGCTATGAACCATAGTCTCATGCTTTGTCTGCACAGGGGGGTAAGAGTGTGTTCCCCCCTTGCTTGTTGATGTACCGCATGACTGTGGTTTTGTCTGTCCTGATCAAAAGAGTCCAAGGGTAGTGGAGGTCCTTGAAAGCCAGCAAGGCCTGCTGCACTGTCATCAGTTCTTTTAAGCTTATGTGCAGATGAATCTGTTGAGTGTTCCAAGTCCCCTGTATGCACCTGCCTTCAAGATGTGCTCCCCATGCATAACCTGAGGCGGCTGAGGTGAGAGTCTGGCTGGCGAAAAGGCAGACCCTTGTTCTGAGAACAGGCTGTCACCCACCAGAAAAACTCCATTTGTAGACAGGGAATCAGAGGCAAATCAAGTCCATGTCCTGTGTGTGTTGACACCAAAGGTTCTTGAGGTACCATTGAAGTTTTCTCATATGCAGCCTTGCATATGGGATCATCAGAATACATGAAGCCATGAATCCCAGAGCTTGCAGGAATTGCCTTGCAGAGAGCTGGGTCATGCTTGCCAAGTTCTTGAAGTAAGTCAAAAGATCTTGTTTCTCTTGAGGGAGGAATACCATATGGGTGGCTGTATTCAGACTCGCTCCCAAGAAAATCTCCCTTGAAGGAACCAATTTTGACTTATTTTCGTTGAGAGTGTAACCCAAAGAGGTGAGAATGTCCTTCACGAAGTCTCAATCCTTTTTTAGTTGTTCTGGGGGTTTGCTTGAATGAGACAGTCGTCCAGGTAAAGATAAATTTGAATGTTTCTCTGCCTGCAAAAAGCAATGACTGGTGCCAGGCAGTTCGTGAAAACTCTGGGAGCAGTAGATAAGCCAAAGGGCAGTGCAGAGAATTGGAAGTGTTGCTCTCCAGTTCTGAAACGAAGCAACTGCCTGCAACTTTCTCTTATTGGGATGTGCAGATAAGCCTCTTTGAGATCCAAAGTTACCAGCTATGAGTCCTTGCCCAGCATTGGCAGTAACTGTTGAAGAGTGAGCATCTTGAATTTGTGAATCACCAGAAAAGTGTTTAGAACAGACAAATCTAGAATAGGGCGCCAGGTGCCCCCTTTTTTGGGCACCAGAAAAAGTGTTGAATAAAAACTTAGGCCTGACTGAATTGCAGGAACTGGCTCTATATCACCCAGAGTCAGTAGAGAAGAAATGTGGTTTTCTACCTCTGCTCTGTGAGTGTTTGGTATGTCTGGCTACCCATGTAGAATAGGGAAGTGTGTGAAAATAAAACTTGCAACCTTGGTTTACTATGTTGAGCACCCATTTGTCATCTGTGATGGTAGACCATACTTCTGCGAATCTGACTAACCGTCCCCCCAAAGGAAACCCTGGGCCTGCAGAGGTAGGCAAAAGAAGGCCGGAGTCATTGAGAATGTTAGCTTTGGGAAGCTGGCTTAGAACTCCCCAATTTAGAAGAAGAAGAATGCCATTGTTTAGCCTTATGAGGGGCAGAAGACTGCCCTCTGGAAGATCTGAAACCCCTAGGCCTAGTGCGACCCTGCTTGCCAGGATCAGGGAAAGACCAGTTCTTGGAAGGATAATGCCTACTAAACAGAGGAGGCTAAACATGAAGGAAATCCTTAACAGCTTGCATAGATTTTGCATTATCCTCCAACTTCTTCAGCACCTCTTCAGCCTTGTTACCAAAAAAGCTGTCTTTGTGCAAAGGCAAATCCAGCAATTTAGATTTGACAGGTTCAGAAAGAGGCTGCTCCCTAAGCCAAGCATGCCTTCTAATAACAGAACCAGTGGCTGATGCTCTGCAGGAAGCCTCCAAAGTGTCAAAACCACAATATAGTGAATGCTTACTAACCAGAGTGGAAGAATTTAGTAAATCGTGTTAAGTCTTTGTTCTCCAACAGAAAAGGGACATCCCCCAAGTTGCCTTTATAGCCTCCAAAGTATGCTGCTGATACTTAAGCATGTGAAAAAGACAATTTACAGATCTAATGGCAAGAGTTGCGGAGGTGTAGATTTTTTTACCCCACCTGCCCAAGGCCCTATATTCCTTATCAGAAGGTACAGGGTTTTTAGCAATAGTAGCCTTAACACCCTTGGGACCTTGAGAAATAATCTCTGGATGAGCAGTAAGATTTTTGAAAAGAAATTGATGAGAATCAGAAACCCTATAATACCTATCAAGCTTTCTGGGGGCAGGAGGAACAGAATTAGGAGTTAAAGAATTTTCCATGAAAACATCATCCACAACTTCCAAAACTGGAGGCATAGCCAGAGGCTTATGCTGTGGCAAATCCAAAAATTCCCAGATTCTTTTCTTAGACTTAGGAAAATCCTGACTTTCCCATTTAAAGTGTTCCCTGAGAGTATTCAAAGTATCCCCAAAAGAAAAATATTCTGGAGGGGAGGCAGAAGGGATGGAGTCTTCACCATCAGATTCCTCAAAGCCAGAAAAAAGTTGTGAGTTTCCTTCTTCATCAGCAGAGATACTGGAAACCTCAGAGACTGAGACATACAAAACATCAGGAGACAATTCCCTAGCCCTCTTGGAAGGGGGAGGCTGAGAGTCCCTAATAAGAAAAAGCTCACTAGCCATCTTTACCAACTGGGACTGAGGCAAAGGGGGGGGGGGGGCAGACGCCTGCTTGTGAGTAGATTTGGAGCTGGAAGGTTTGCTAGTAAACCGGAGTGACTCGGGAGGCCTAGCAACCGCAGAAGTCAACTGAGGTAGTTGGTCTGACTCTTGTCTCATGTCGAAGAGAAGAGGCATCAGAAGCCAGTGCCTGCATAGTGGCTCCAGACCCATCTGACAGGCGGAGGGGGTCTGAAGACGAAGTAGAAGCCTGCGGCATGGAGGACTCAGTTAAAGTCTCGGGCAGAGGCCTGTGGCTGAAAACATGCGAACTGCAGGGGCTGCAAAAGCGCCTCACTGATGACCAATTTCACCAGTGCGTCATCAGCAGATTTAACCCTAGGCCTGTTGCAGTCTTTGTCCTTGCGTTTCCTAGGTGCATCTGAAGTCGGGAGACCAGAAGACGCCATACCGACGAACTTAGGCCAGACTCCGAAATGCTTATACAAAATTTTAGCTCTACAGTGTATGGTACGCGGGTTGAAAGAAGCACAGAGATCACAATTAGGGATGTCGTGCTCAAGGCCTAAACAAGTTATACAATAGGAATGAAAATCACAGTGCGTAATCTGTTTTCCACAGGCAAGACAATTAACAACTTTATCTGTCATTCATTAAAGCAAGAAAAGAGGGTCCCCAACAGGGTACTTATCTGACGGTGTCTTTAACTTAGTAGTCGGAATGCAAAAAGAAGGTAATCGGCCGACCAGCACTAGTGCGAATTGCATCTGCTTCTGGCTCCACAGCAAGAACGACTGAGGAAATGGTGTCGGCTGCCTCCATTTATACCAGACGTTCTGACGTCAGGTTTGCAGCCGACATCATATGCCAAGGACTCTGGTATTTGGGCTGACTAAGGGTTACCGGGAGCCAGATAACCCAATTGTTAGGACTGGAACAGTGAAACACAAAGAGCATGTGCAAACACCTCCTGGAGTTCTTTTCCATTTTTATGTGGTAATGAGCATCTTGGAGGTCGATAGAGCACATCCACTAGTCATTTTCCTGGAATGGAAGTAGCGACTGAACCATGACCATCCAGAATTTGGTTTGTTGAACTGCCTTGTTGAATTGGCTGAGATCCATGATGGGTTCTCCAGTCCCCTGTTTTCTTGGGCACTAAAAAGAATCTTGAGTAAAATCCGGATCCCTTTCTGGTCTGGTGGGACTTTTTGGATGACTCTTTTTGCTTAGCAGTTCTTGAATTTCTAGAACTGCTGGTACATCTGAGAGTTTTTTCTGGGGTTTAGGAGGTTGTGATAGAGGAATTTGGTAACCTCTGGATATAATTCCCTGTATCCATTTGTCTGCTCTTAACATTTGCCAGGCAGATTGGTACATAGAAAGCCATCCCCCGACTGCCTCCAGTGGCAGGCAATCAGGCACCCATTCAGGGGTACTGGTAGGAAGCTTCAGAGAATCTCTCTCTGGATCCCTGTTTTTGTGGACCATTTCTGCCTGTAGGGTGGTTTCTTCCATTGAGTCTCCCTCTGCCCTGGGAGAAGTCTTAGCCTGGAAAGGGGCTTTAGATTTTTTTAAACCATAGCCTCCCCACTCCTCCGGTTCCTAGAGTATGGTCTCTGAAGAGGGGAGAAACATATGCCAATGATAGAAAGGGTTTCACCATCCTTTACACATCTGTCTAGGTTATTTGTTACCTTGAGACCAGACAGGGACGATCCGTCAAAGGGAGCATTAACGAATGATGCTATAAATGGCTCCACAAAATCGCACAAGCGCATCCAGGAATGCCTTCAAATGGCTATGCCTGAACCCACTGCCCTAGTTGCCCTTTCAGCTGCATAGGCAACAAGCCTCATGGACGAGCTAAAAATTGCTTCTAGGGTTGCAAGCTGAAAGGTAATCATCTCGTACCCTTCAGCCACTGCTCCTTCGAGGGTATCCAAAAGCTCCTTGATCAGATCCTCTATAGTCTTGTAAAGTGCACCATATAATTTAAGGACCTTAGAGGAAAGGTCGATGAAAGATAAATGCAGTTCCCAAATCTAGTCAAAGTCCTAGACTCCTTGTTAGGAGGATGGATAGTAGGACTTTCCTTGTCAGGTTCCTTTCTGGTAGCTGCCGCTACCACCATGGCATCAATGGGAAATCCTTGGGCCCAATGTGATTCCTCCTTAGGGGCTGATGACACTCAATCGGATCTCTCAGGGATTGGCTCTATGGCATTGGCATCTTCCACACCCATTGAGCGATCAGTTTAATGAGAAGTAGAGGGCTGGGCACGAAAAGCCTCTAGGTATACTAATTCCTCCGAAGAAGGTTGGGAGAAAGACCAGCAGCCACCCCTCTGTTTCAGGAGTTCTAGGATGTTCCCGAAGGAAACATCATGGGGTGACCTGGGGGAACCTTCCCCTTCATCAAAATCAGTATCTTCAATGAAAGACTTTTACGGAAAGTCTAAGTGCTTCCTCTTGCACTTTCTTTTCACAGGGACTTCCTCAGGGTGGGATGATCCAAGGAAGTATCCGAAGAGGAGACTACTACGGTAGGTGTTACCGGAGACTTTTGTGCCCTCTGTCCTGGGGATGAGACTGACGGTAGCTCAGGTCGAAGAGATACAGAAATCTGTCCCAACCAGGATGGCAAGGACTGAGTTTCCAATAGGCAATGGCTTCTCCATAATCTGGAAGGCTGGCCCCCCCTGTAGAGGGATGGGAGCCCAGAACCAAAATAGACTCCTTCAGAAATGGGGTCACACCCCACGCCGAGGAGGCAGCCCCCGGAACAGAAGCCTGGGATGACATTACAAAGGCAGAGGTACCGAGAGACATGGACGGCTCCAAAGAAGCCAAAAAACTACCATGTGTCACGGACCCAACCAGAGAGTCTCGACCCCAGGAGATCTCCAGTGCCAAAAGCTTGGAGGTATTCAAGGCGGTTCTCGGAACTGGAGACAAAGACACTACTGGAACCAAGACACTCAGAGTCAGAAGTGTCAGAATAAAGGGCTCCAAAGGCTTAGTAAGAGTTGGAAGCGGAGGGTATGGGGGGTGTCATAGGAAGAATATTTCTGATGCTGGTGTGGCTCAGAACAGAGGACAATCCCCTCGCCAGCAGCAGCTGATCCACCAGTCTCATTATGTCCGTCTCTGACAGACTCTTAGTAGACTGAACAGATGCAGTGGAAGGAGATTTAGAGGGGGTCTCACTTCCACAAAAGGAGTGTCTTTAAAAGGGTCCACAGATGAGCGAGTAGAACTATAAAGAGTTTGAAAGAGAAGGAAGTTTATACATTAGACAAAACTCCCAGAAAATGTATGACAATCCTCGAGAAGAAGGAACTAATGCGTCTGGTCTGCGAAGCGGCAAACGAGATATGAGGTAATCTGTGAGGAGCATTATGGGTAGAGCCTGGCTCGAAAGTTTAGAGAGCACGAGCTGAAGTAAACAGCCATCTCGGTACTGCCAAGGATTGAGTGAAGATTGACATCAGTTCAGAATTTTTATCCATTCCTAAAGAAAATAATGGTATTCAAACATAATGGAAATGTTCTATAGAACAGATCTTGGAAATATGTTTTAAGTGAAGAGAGAAAATGAATTCAAGATCTAGAATGTTTATAACACAATATGAATGGAAATATTTCTTGTGGAGATTGCTAATAAAAAAATTACCAATGAGAAGCATAATGAAATATAAAAGCAAGAAAGGAAATGTTTTATTTTGCAGTGAAGAAGAATCATCAGAATATGTTTTCTTAGAATGTTACAAACCAAGTTATTTTGAAAAAAGGCATTGAGCGGGACAGATAAAATAATATTATGTTTGTTGACTATCTGAAAGGAGTTGATCCTGGCAAACCTGATAAATGACTTTTTGGTGTGTTTTGTACCTATGGAAAGTAAGATGTACCATACAAGAATTGGGATTCTGACTATGTTAAAAAAACTAATTTTTGTTTACAGATTAAAAAAAATAGGGTGGATGAATATTCCTTGTTCTTTCTACTATTTGACTAGGTTCTTTTTTTTTTTTTGCTCCCCCTTTCCACAGCTGACCATCAGCTGCCACCAGATTATAGTGCATTGGTGCAGCGGTTGCAATGTCACCTCACAGCAAGAGGTTCTCCGGTTTGATTCTTGGCTGGGGTGCCTTCTGTGCGGAGTCTGTGTGTCCTCCCGTGTTCATGTGGGTTTCCTCAGAGTGCTCCGGTTTCACCCCATGTTACTGGCCTCCTCAGAAAATTGGCTTTGTTCCAAGTCAGACTTTCCCGGTAAATAAATTTTAAATAAATAAATAAATACAAATCTCCTATTCAATCAGTGAGTATGCCAGACCTAACTTAGGCTCCCACCCAAGCTCAACCCAACCCAGCACACATCAGTGGCCGATGAGAAGCATTATGCTGCTAAAGGGGGGTATGCCCTATGCCCTTCCCACCCTGCGGTAGCCTTGCTAACTCTACAAGTGATGCTTTTGAGAGGTGCATGCATGCTTCCTTAATTATACAAACTCCTAACCAAACAGCATACCATTTGTGTGCAGCATGCCCGGGTCTTAATTCTGTTACTGCAGTAAGCCCTAGGCTGCCTTCCACCCACAAAAATGGGCAAGCTGGCACTGGGCATTCACTCCTATCCCCTGTCTGCTCCCTCCAAAGCCCATGCGAGTGAAATACTTCTTTTGGTTATTTTGTTTGCACATATGCAAATTTGGAAATATTTTCCTGATGTTCAGTAAATACTTAATCTTTTCAATAAGCGACAGGAGATCTGCTACATCCTCCTGAGCTACTATCAACTCAGGCAGATAGGACCTCAATTTTATATCTCGTGGTGAAAAATACATACACAAGTATGGTGCACTCCCCATGCTACTTTTAAATGTTGGTACTGTAAATATTAATCCAATCACCAAGTATGGGAAGATAAAACCACTGTGCACACGGCTTTCAGCAGAGTACCACCTGTGCTACCTGCTAAGTCACTGACACAGATGTGTTTTAATTAAAAAACACAAATGAATCAGTCAAAAGCTTTGCTTGTGTCAAGAACAAAAACTCTTGATGGTTTGTTGGACATGTACTGTACTACATAATTAGTTTAAACATATTATCCTGTGTCTAATGAGATTCCTTAAAACTGAGTGAAATAGTTCATAGTTTAGTACTAAGCTAACTGCCCTTGCAAGCCATTTTAAGCCTAGCCAACTATCCCTTGTGAGACTCAAACCCTGCACCTTGTGTTTGTAAGGCAAACACCTTCGCCATTAATCCACCCTTCCAACCCCGGAAAATAATCAGCCCTTGCAAGTCTTGAACCTAGGGCTCTGCACAAGATAGCCACAACAAGTTACCACTAAGCCATCAGAGAAATAATTTTGTTTGCAACTAACTAAAATCTGTGAGGCAAAATCATGTAATATATTTTGTTATGAAGACTGATCAGCAAGAGAGGTTTGCACTTTTTTATTAGTAGAAGTGGTGGTATTTGGCTTTGTTGGCCTAAATCTTTCCATAAAGACTAAAAAAGGAAAAAGTAAAACATCATAGACTTTCAGAAGCCATATAAATGAAACACTTGATGTCCTTAATGGGTCATTTGCATATATCCCATAGGCTTCTACTACAGGAGGTTTAAGGTATCACATAGCGAAAACTCCAGCTTGACTAGGTTTTTGTTGTTTTTACTAACTGGTTTGTCTGTATGACTTTTGTACTTTTTGGTTTAGTTGTTTATTAGTAGCAGATTGGGAAATGCTAGCTCTGCTTAAGATTAACTTTCACAGTGATTTTTGTACTACTGATAAAATTAAATACAACTGGACTGGTAAAAAAAAATTACCTTTTTTTTTTAAAACAAAAACATCATCAAAACTATTGGTACTTTATGCAGGACTGGTTTCACGATATTTAACATCAGATTTCATCCACAGTTGAGTTAAAAATGGTAGGTAGCCCACAACTGAGTTAAAAAAGGAATATCCTTTATTAAAGCATGCAAACTGGCGATCCTAGTTGAGTATAGTGAAAAGCATAAAGGATATTCCATTTTGTATTAAGAAAGTGAAAGTTAGTCATAGCTGTAAACATTATGCATTGTTCGAGATGCTGGCTCGATCAAGAAGACAAGAGCTTCACAGGGGAAAAAAATTCAAAAGGTGATAACAGCAGTTAACTCACAGAACAAATACAAAAGATAAATGCCCAAACAGATCAGCTAGGCTATTACCACTCAAAACTCTATAGTGGTGCAACAGAAGGAATGCCTTGCCTAAGAGAGAGAGACAGAAAAGAGAACACAGTTTGAATCATTAACTTCAAATGCTGTGACAAACAAGATGATGCAGTATTTGACACCTTTCTCTATATTGTGCGACTTTCAGTTAGGATATTTCTACAGAAATGTACTCATAAAGGAACGGGTAACAAATGGGACAGTGAGGTGGCAAAATCACCCTGCTATAACATATGACAGAAGGGTTTACATGAAAAAGAAACTACTAAAATTACTATAGGAATAAAAAAAATGAACATACTCGGATAGAACCAAAATGTTACTGAGATTTTAATATTCTTGAAAGTGACATGAAAAATACGGCTGGACCCACGCCTAAGCTAATTGGTACTGATGCATGAAATTTAAAATGGCAACAATAAAATTAGCACCAACATTTTGATAAGTGTCAATATTATTGATGACCAACAGCCTTAGCAATTCATCAGGAATTCAAATATTGCTTAACCAGTCTATATAATAATTACATGACTAACAGCAATTGCAGTCTGTGATTAACCAGAAATCAGGATGTGGGGAGGGATCACAGCAGAGGAATGTTTCCAAACATAGTCAGTCTACTTCAAAAGCAAGGAACTGTTACTAAGACACAATTCTTACAAATTTTCATTCCCCTCCCATTCATCATATGCACACTGATCAGTGTAATTAAAAATGGTACAAGTCAGTAAACTGTAAAGCAACACTACAATTATTCTGAAACATTATTCAGCAACTAAACTGCACATTATTGATTTTTAATCAAATAATTCTTTACATATTTATTAAGTATTAAAGCCTTCATAAACATAACCTTTCCATGAGAGGGATAAAACAAATAGTAAATATTTTTTTTAGTTTCATAGGTACTTACTAGGCTATTGATCTGTGAGTCTCTTAAGAAACAGTCTTATGATTTCATGGTAGCTTTTAAACCCTTATATTTTGCAAACAAGTAAACCAGAGACAGGCCAAACAAGAACATGGCATGACAATTACATGACTTCCTTATCCACTGGGAACTGGAACACACCTCTCAACCTCTATGGGCAAGAAATCTGGACAAAGCCTAAACTAATGGTGGGGACAAAGGACCAAAACTGGGGATAGATTTTAAACATTTCTCGTATAAATTTAGAAAGTTGCTAGAAGAGGACTTGTGTTAGCATGCTTTCTTCTGAAAGATAAAACATATGAAATTCAAATGTACATCATTATTTAATGACTTCAATACTCTGTGATCTGCCAAAAAAAAAACACTGAGAAACAGACCAAAAATATAAGGCAAAAAGCCAGGACTGTTGAAAGGTATGACCCTGAGGTAGATTTGTGGTTTACCTACCCACTCATCCCAACTATGTATGAATAGAGTAAGAGAAGTACTTTGCTTTACGTGGAGTAGAAGACAGTTCCATCTTTCTGTGATGCACACCTATCCCTTCAATATGTTGTACTTATATTGCAAAACAGACCAAGATCCCTTGAAAGGGTGTTTATGATACCTTTGGACTTGGGAATGTGTGATAGAACAAGATTTCACTTTGTACTAACAAATGATCTTTTAGTACTATACTACTGGGTTAACTAGAACCTCTCTTGGTAAATCGGCTGATATTTTCAGGTTAAACTCATGCCAAGAACATGATTTTAATTCTTGGGAAGCAATTAAAACTAGGAAGGCATCAGGTACTCTGAACAATTTTACATATATAAAAGTCTTGGAAGATGACCGAGTGCTGGGTAAGCAAAGAACTCTCTGCACCCAGACAATGGCAAAGGTAGGAAAGGCTTTAGACGGACCAGCAAAAAAGCTAAATATCTCCTGTACTGTGTTGTTCAACATCAGCTTAACAGCTGGTATCCTGAGCCCCAAAATTAGGGTTGTTTCCCCTCCCATGCTGCTCAAGCCAACTAGAAGTTTTACTCTTGCATCCTATTGTGTTCACTGAAAATTAAATACTCAGATCTTCTGACGTACTCCTTACATATCTACATGACTCCTCACAATGCATTTACAATTTAGGAGTCAGCTGGATGTGACCTTAAAAGATGGATATTTTTAAGAGATTTTCTGCATCCTTTGACAGACTAAAACATTTCCTTCTTGTGCTCAAAGTTCTTCTCTGTGGCTGCTGATCCATCAGCTAGGGCGTATAGCCATTCACTCATTTTGAATGGCTATGCCATGTCGAAAAAAAATAAAAAACGTCAATCAATTTTCTCTCCCTGACACTAGAAATGTTTAATTTCTGCAATGGTAAAAACTAGCCTGCAGCTAAACAAATTAAAGTGAAGGAGCCTGAACCAAAACATTGTGTCGTACGTATTTCCAATTCCCATTGAACTAAAAAAGGATACAATCAGTTGCAGTAGGTAATATAAACTATTTCAAGCTCTCTTTTTTAAGCCAGGTCAGTTAAGTATCAGAGACAGAGGGGTGGTCAGTAAGCAAAGTCATCAGGATTTCACTGTTAACATGCTACCCCCCCCCACTGGACTTTAAGCAGAGTAAATAAGGCACCTGCCACTCAGTGAGAAAGGAGCTGTACACTTGGGGGACTGGTACAGAAAACTCAAAGTTGAATACATGAAGATGAGCCTGTTAAACAGTCACAGATCGTAAGAAGGTGGGGCCTCTTCCTGGTGCTTATTTGTGCACTCATCTGCTTCAAGCTTCTGATCATTTCTATGATGTGCATCATTTCTATGATGGTTTTACATAGAAAGACGATTCAGGAATATCTGCTGGATTTTTCCAGAATGTATCTTATAAATTTGTTAGGCAATGTGGTTGCCGCCTAAACTGAAGTGGTCTACTGTAGAAACAAAGGTGCAATATCTTTCTTTTACTAACAGGCAGATCTTATTACTGGGAACTAAAATAGCTTCTTTGGCTTGTTTCTATCATTAAGTTTTGCTTTCCAACACAATACTTCTTTTCCTTCTTTCATTTCTACACTACAAGTAGTACCACATCTAGCATACAGTAGGTGGTAGATGTGAGAGTACTGATAGCTCAACATACCACTATTTGGAGAGTTGTGGTTCTCCAAGGAGTTCTGTGAAAGTGTGCATTATTTTCTTAGGATAGGCACTATATGTGTGCATATCAGGCTAAAGCAATATTTTGCAGACTCCCAGGATCTTGCCTAATATCTCCACTGTAGCTGGGATAATACAGGTTGGGCAAGGGTATTGTGGCCTATTTGCTCCTGCTCAAGAATCCTGAACAGCCCTTCAGTTCTCCAGTGAGAGTTGGGTAGAAAGGAGTGGGTTAGCTTGTTGTTGAGTCATGGGGTGGTGGCCCACTCCCTCTCTAATGGGAAAACCATCTAACTTTCAACAGATCCTCTGAGCCTGCTAATGGTGCTCTCGAGGGGCAGAGTGTCTCTATACATATTGAATTTCCCTCATTTTTTACAGGCACTAAGCCCCATGACATTGTGCGTTAGTCTGGCTTGAACATCTAGTGTTCATGCTAGGTGATACCCTTTTGGCAAGTTAGAGCACGTCCCTCTCGCAAATAAGGAAGCTGGCTACAACCTCGGACTCCCATCCTACTTGGCCAGCTCCTAGAGTTACCTGTGCCACTGCTTTGACTCGGGTCATCTATGACACTGTCAGGGCTTTATAGGTTTCATAGGTAAGTACTAGGCTAGCTGCCCTTGCATACCATTTTTAAGCCTAGCCAATTTCCCTTTTTTGTGCTCAACACAACATATCCCATTTGGTTATAGTTTGTTCTTATCCATCCTATAGTTGATAATTCTATATTACCCCAAATAAGAATAATAAGGATCACAACATAGCTAATTTGAGGGGACCCATGCATGGGATAAAGTATTCAGGTGTTGCCTCTGTCCATTAGAGTACAGGGGGCAGTCCTGGGGTAAATTTTCTATGTCCTATCCATACATCTAAACTGTGCTTGAAAATAGACAGGGATGAACTTTGTTTTATGTGGACGGGGGAGTCTGCTCCACAGCTGTGGTATCCTATGCAAAATACAACTGTCCTTCCAATCTACTCTGCTGATGTGGCACAAGAGGTTTAGATCCAGAGACCAAATATTTCTGATGCCATTTGACTTCTCGATGTGCGGTAACTCCATCAATAATGGGATGGAGGATGCCTTGTAAGCCAGACACAGGACATCTTTTAGCAGTCTGTAGGATGCAGAGTACAATGACAAGGCTATGTAGGACATGCTGTTTAGGCTCCATATAATTTTATTAAGTATCTGTGTGGGCATTCCAGTTGTTGCATGTGTCCGGATACATGCCAAAGGGGGGCACAGGACAATGACTGGACTAATGAGGTCTGAGCAAAGGGGTACAGACATCCCTAGATCTAGACCCAATCCCTTTGTTTACAAGCTGTGCAATATATAAGGACTTTCTTACAACAATAAACACATATTGTTCAAAAGTTAGGTCACTGACCATATATATATATTTATTTATTTACCATTTCTTTACCGGGAAAGTCAGACTTGGAACAAAGCCAATTTTCAGGGGCGGCCCAGGGTGAAATACTCCAGATGCATGTCTTTGTAATATATGTTCCCAAACTCCGAACTGGGTTAACACTTAGGAAAGTAATGTCAATGTGGTAGTTTCCCTGGGGTAGATGACTTCCTAAAGGATGCAATAATGCTTTTTTTGGCAATTAGTTTCAGACAGTGACTTTGACACCAGTTATTTATTTAAGACAAACGTTCTTGCTGGATGGCTAATCATTTGGGAATCAATGACTGCTCCTTGCTTATAGTCATCTGCAAATGTAGTCAGCCAGAGCCCTTTCATATTGGCTTTTACTTCAGAAAATTAGATACCAAACAGGAGAAGTTCCAGCCCTGAACCCTCAGGTTCCTAACTGGTGAGTGGTCACTTTGTGGAGGTAATGTCCCGTGTTTTGATTTCCTGCACCCTATCTGTGAGCCAGCTGGCAATCAGGCTGGTGACATAGGAGTTTACTCCCAGTTTATTTAGCTTTTCTATTAGGCCTAAGCATAGCTTGTGGCTAAACTGAGTGCATGCATTACTGTGGGCATTTCTTACACCTTCCGCAGGCGTGTGTGTGCCCCAACCCACATATTCCATTAAGATTACCATCACTGGCTTCACAGTGTCAATCCCACATCCAGCTGATCCTACAGTCACTGATGTTGTGTATGGCTCTAGCTACAGAGGACCAGAAAACACTTCACTGCCAAATATCCAAATAAAACAAAGCTAAGTAATCACCAAGAATGTAGTATTTAATGAAGCTTTCGGGCACACATCCCTTCATCAGCATACATAATCACATCTAAATGTTCTTTATATAGAGGGTTATTTAAAAAACACATGATCAGAACCAGCCTATAAAAATATATCTAATCAATTACATCATTACATAATTTAAAAACATATAGTCAACCATTTATATTTGAAATTGTTATAAAACTTTAAAAATAACAAGATTTACTAAACATGAATATCATCTAAAAAAACTGTATAATGATATACATATACATATATTTGACATATATTTTATTTTATTTTATTTCTAACTGCTTTCTGACTAAAATAGGCTTTATACTGACTGCACTGTTGAGACCTGGATTTAAATCTGCCTGTAGTCTAATTATCCAGTCTAATTCTTTTAACTCTATAGCATTATTTATATCACCACCTCTTATACCTTGCTCAACTATATCTACCACTCTAAATTTAAAATTATGAGTCTCAAATTCCATGATATGTTTATATAGGGCATTTTTTTGTACTTTCCTATTTATTTCAGATCTATGTTCTATAATACGGTCCTTAAGCCGTCTAGTAGTTTTCCCTATATAAAATGCATGGCAGTGCGTACAGGTAGCGAGGTAGACTAATCTACTCGTATTACATGTTGCTACTATATGAAACTTATATTCCTTATTTGTAATAGGATGTTTAAATATTTGATCAGATTCAAATATATCTTTACAGCAAGTACAGTTTTGGCATTTATAAGTGCCTAGCCTACCTTGTTCTGGCTTGCGTGTTTCCTTAAAATCTTTATAACATAATATATTTTTTATAGATTGATGATTTCTATACGCAAAACTAGGTTTAGGGCCTATCAGTTTTTCTATTTCTGGCATAGCCATCAATATTGGCCAGTTTCTTTCAATAATCTTAGTAGTTTGATATGTATACCCATTGTATGTCATAACATATCTACTTTTTTGTTGTTGCCCTATCCTTTGTGTTGTATACGAGTCCTCCATTTGCATTAAAGGGACATTAAATACTGGTTTAAACATATTATGTCTACCTAAATTCACTTCTTCCATAATATTATTTACAATAGTCTCAGTGTAACCATTGGTTACAAATTCATCCTTCATTTTAACTATTTCAGCTTCATATTGTTTATTATCAGTTGGTAATTTACTCACCCTAATCATTTGTGATTTAACAATTCCCTTAAATATATGTGGGGGATGCATACTTGCTTTTTTCAAATATCTTACTGTATGTACTTCTTTCTTATGGATCATTGTTTCCAATTTTTCATTTCTTTTATACAGTTTAACATCCAGAAACACTATACTCTGCCTAGAATAATCCATTTTAAACTTTAAGAAGTTAGTTGTGTTATTTAAATAAGACAAATAAAGCAATAAATTCTCTTCAGTGCCTTCCCATACAAAAAAACAATCATCCACAAATCTAACATAACTTTTCACATATACATTGTGTGCATTATTATTACTTAATACGTATTTTCTCTCCCAGTAATATAGCACAAGATTTGCAAATGTATTAGCCACTGTGGTTCCCATGGCTACTCCTGTTAGTTGTTTGTAAGGAATGCCATCAAAAATAAATACATTCTTAGTCAAAACTAGGTCTAACAGTAAACATAATTTTTCTACTTCACATGGTTGCTTAGTGAAGTCCATTAATAATAATCTCCTTATGGCTTCAACACTGTAATCAATGGGAATGACTGTAAATAGTGATTCCACATCAAGTGTTACCAAAATATATTCATTTGTTGCCATGCCATGTGTTTAATTTACTCAAAAAATCAGTTGTATCCTTTATAATACTGTTACATCTAGGTAATAATTTTGCCAATTCTTTTTGTAAATATTTAGAGATGGGTTCAGTCATCCACCCTCTACCTGAAACAATGGGTCTCAGTGGAGGGTCTTGTAATGATTTATGGATTTTCGGGATTCCATAGATCTGTGGAATTTTGGGGCATGGAACAGAAAAATAATTAAATAAATCTAATGTGATTTCATTATTTAACTGCATGTCATATATAACCATATTTACTTGCATTATTTGATTCTTTACTTCCAAAAAGGTTATTTGTTTAAATGTATTGACATCAGCAAGAAAGTTTTTAAATTTTGTATTATAAAAACTTCTGTCCATAAGCACGGTGGCCCCACCCTTATCTGCTTGCTTTATAATTAATTCTTTATCATTCCTTAATTCCAAAAGAGCTTGATATTCCCCATATGTTAAATTCAGGACTTCAAAAACGGGCATATCTTCTCTTGGCCCAAACCAGAGTATAGACATTTAAAATCTGTTAGTAATAATAAAAACTATTTACAAAATAAGAATAAAAATATAACAACAAGGTTGCTTGATCAGCTGGATGATTTTAGTTCGCCGCAAGCAACACCGGTAACACCAACTAGCCAACAAGTTAATGCGCACGACGTAATTCCAATTACGTCACAACGCTGCGATGAAGGAGGACCGAGAGGCGATGGAGTCCTAATGGAGTTAGTTACAGGAGGTAACAGCTTGAATACAGCCAACACATCGAGCACCTGCACTCCAACAAAACAAAAAGTTGATTTCAAAAATAAGAAACAAGCAGAGATTTCTGCTTTTTTACCGTTTCGGTTAAAACAGCCCGAAAAGGTAATAATTCGGAAAGTGCAACAGGAGAAAAATCCAAATGTAGCAGTACCACAGCAGCAAGCAGTGCAAGGGGCGAAAAGAAAGAACGCCAGCCCACGACAAGCCAACAAATTACCCCGCAGATAAATGTAGATGTTCCTACCATCAATGAAGGTACTTTAAACTTAACACAATGTCGTTTATCTGAAGATCATTACAAACTGTTGAGCAAAGGATTGAAATTCATACCCTTTGCTATGAACAATATAGCTAATGCAATTATTGACCTTAGATTATTCACTAGAAGTATAATGTTACAGCTATTATTTACAAATACGAATCCTATTGAAATCTTTTATAAAAAGTCTAGCACTTTTATTCCTCAGCTATCACCAGTGTTATTGGCTTTCACCAATATAGTTGAAATTGAATTAAGGTCCCTATACTCAAAGAAATGTGATAAAATAAGAAAATACAATTTAACATATGGGGAATATCAAGCTCTTTTGGAATTAAGGAATGATAAAGAATTAATTATAAAGCAAGCAGATAAGGGTGGGGCCACTGTGCTTATGGACAGAAGTTTTTATAATACAAAATTTAAAAACTTTCTTGCTGATGTCAATACATTTAAACAAATAACCTTTTTGGAAGTAAAGAATCAAATAATGCAAGTAAATATGGTTATATATGACATGCAGTTAAATAATGAAATCACATTAGATTTTTTTAATTATTTTTCTGTTCCATGCCCCAAAATTCCACAGATCTATGGAATCCCGAAAATCCATAAATCATTACAAGACCCTCCACTGAGACCCATTGTTTCAGGTAGAGGGTGGGTGACTGAACCCATCTCTAAATATTTACAAAAAGAATTGGCAAAATTATTACCTAGATGTAACAGTATTATAAAGGATACAACTGATTTTTTGAGTAAATTAAACACATGGTATGGCATGGCAACAAATGAATATATTTTGGTAACACTTGATGTGGAATCACTATTTACAGTCATTCCCATTGATTACGGTGCTGAAGCCATAAGGAGATTATTATTAATGGACTCCACTAAGCAACCATGTGAAGTAGAAAAATTATGTTTACTGTTAGACCTAGTTTTGACTAAAAATGTATTTATTTTTGATGGCATTCCTTACAAACAACTAACAGGAGTAGCCATGGGAACCTCAGTGGCTAATACATTTGCAAATCTTGTGCTATATTACTGGGAGAGAAAATATGTATTAAGTAATAATGCACACAATGTATATGTGAAAAGTTATGTTAGATTTGTGGATGATTGTTTTTTTGTATGGGAAGGCACTGAAGAGAATTTATTGCTTTATTTATCTTATTTAAATAACACAACTAACTTCTTAAAGTTTAAAATGGATTATTCTAGGCTGAGTATAGTGTTTCTGGATGTTAAACTGTATAAAAGAAATGAAAAATTGGAAACAATGATCCATAAGAAAGAAGTACATACAGTAAGATATTTGAAAAAAGCAAGTATGCATCCCCCACATATATTTAAGGGAATTGTTAAATCACAAATGATTAGGGTGAGTAAATTAACAACTGATAATAAACAATATGAAGCTGAAATAGTTAAAATGAAGGATGAATTTGTAACCAATGGTTACACTGAGACTATTGTAAATAATATTATGGAAGAAGTGAATTTAGGTAGACATAATATGTTTAATCCAGTATTTAATGTCCCTTTAATACAAATGGAGGACTCATATACAACACAAAGGATAGGGCAACAACAAAAAAGTAGATATGTTATGACATACAATGGGTATACATATCAAACTACTAAGATTATTGAAAGAAACTGGCCAATATTGATGGCTATGCCAGAAACAGAAAAACTGATAGGCCCTAAACCTAGTTTTGCGTATAGAAATCATCAATCTATAAAAAATATATTATGTTATAAAGATTTTAAGGAAACACGCAAGCCAGAACAAGGTAGGCTAGGCACTTATAAATGCCAAAACTGTACTTGCTGTAAAGATATATTTGAATCTGATCAAATATTTAAACATCCTATTACAAATAAGGAATATAAGTTTCATATAGTAGCAACATGTAATACGAGTAGATTAGTCTACCTCGCTACCTGTACGCACTTGCCATGCATTTTATATAGGGAAAACTACTAGACGGCTTAAGGACCGTATTATAGAACATAGATCTGAAATAAATAGGAAAGTACAAACAGATGCCCTATATAAACATATCATGGAATTCGAGACTCATAATTTTAAATTTAGAGTGGTAGATATAGTTGAGCAAGGTATAAGAGGTGGTGATATAAATAATGCTATAGAGTTAAAAGAATTAGACTGGATAATTAGACTACAGGCAGATTTAAATCCAGGTCTCAACAGTGCAGTCAGTATAAAGCCTATTTTAGTCAGAAAGCAGTTAGAAATAAAATAAAATAAAATATATGTCAAATATATGTATATGTATATCATTATACAGTTTTTTTAGATGATATTCATGTTTAGTAAATCTTGTTATTTTTAAAGTTTTATAAAAATTTCAAATATAAATGGTTGACTATATGTTTTTAAATTATGTAATGATGTAATTGATTAGATATATTTTTATAGGCTGGTTCTGATCATGTGTTTTTTAAATAACCCTCTATATAAAGAACATTTAGATGTGATTATGTATGCTGATGAAGGGATGTGTGCCCGAAAGCTTCATTAAATACTACATTCTTGGTGATTACTTAGCTTTGTTTTATCTAGCTACAGAGGAGCCAGTCAGTTGACCGTGACCATCAAATCGCACACCCAAGATGGGTGAGCTGGTATTTGCACCTCACTCCCACCCTTTACTGCCTGACTCTTCAACTGCCCAAGCCACTAACTGAACTCTGTTCAACTTGGTGGTAAGTCAGCAGTTTATCCTATGCCACAGAGTCAGGCCACAATCCCTGCCCCCCATACACAAAAAATGCCTATTATGTTTTAATTTTAGTGTTATGTCATATATTCTACAAGATAACAGTCCACTGGTTCCATTGGTCTCAGTGATGATGAATACATCACATGCATTGATCAAAAGGTTGGGTGAGGGGCTTTGTTATGCACCACAAACCAACAAGCAATCCCCACTCATCCCAGGCTTAATTCAATTATTTCCAGTATCTGCAGTACAGGCTTAGCCACAGCCAGTGTGATGTGTATAGACACAAGTCACTGTGTCCCACTGTTGAGATATGAAAAGGTGGCAACCCTACTCCTAACAATAATACTTTCTCTCAAGGATCTTTTCTCAAGTTAACAGTGCTTTCTTTGGGGAAGTAATGCAGTTTTCTAAATGGTTAAGTCTGGGAAGTATTTTGTTACAGCAGTTTTCCACACCTGAAATGGTTTGTAAATTCTGAAAGGTGTGACTCAAGTTTATGCAAAGTTTTATTTTTTATTTCAGAAATGCCATGCATATTACACAAAGGCACACAATGGGACGCCAGTTCCTTTGCACTCCTGGCTATTACGGTCGAAACATTATATTTGGTATGCTAGCTAGCCGGAGATATACTAGAAGCTTGTAAAAAGAAAAAAAAAATGTTTTGTTTACAAGTTGCATTTCCTCTCCAGATGAACACTTGCATGACACTCTTTGTGCATTCAATCAGAATTTTCTTTTCCTCATTACCTCCATGCCAGTAATAACCCGTTTATTTATTTTTGACAATGTTAGTTACTGTCCACCAAGCCCACTGTATGCAAAGAATTCAATATAGAACCAATTTTGGGGGGCATAATAATGGTTGCCAATTAAGCTATATGGCTACCAGTGTCTGGTCCATTAGTGGTTTCCACATTCACAAAACTTAAATCTACTCAGTACAAAAAGAATCCACGTTTATCAAGAAACTGCAAGCTATGTGGTGTATTGGCTACAACACAGTGTTGTTTTTCTGTGATTTGACAGAATCAGGCACTGAAAAGGCAGCTGATAACTAAAGAGCACAGTCTCTCACAATGACATCATCTCTTGCTGACCACCTTAGTTCTATCAAGGGACTTTGAGAGTTTTTCAGCATTCATGTATAGCTACAAGCTGTGTTCACAGTGGTTCCACAGCAACAGAACTGCACAGCATTCTTTGAAGCAATTACATGTGAGAAGCAAGCAATAAAACACTTACAAGGGTTCTGTGACTCACATTCAAGTTATGATTACTAATCTATAAAGAGCAAGGAGTTGTAGAAAAATGCAGTATTTTTGTTTTCTACTCAAGTACCGCTACATGTGTTCAGAACTAAGGGTAATAATTTGAGTTTTCTAACTTCTTTCATCTCCAATACCAACTACAGACAAGACAAGACGACACATATAAATTGCAATAACCTTCAATACAACGACTATAACACTTGTTTGGAAAAGTAAGAATGCGCAGATAAAAATGGTTTAATTCCCATTCATATTTAAGACCACTGACTTATTTTCTACTGCCAAGGCATTTTCTGTATATAATCAGCATACAGACAGAAACAAACGCACAGTGAATGACAGATCAAGGAGAGTACAGCAATGTGATGGATAACACAATGATTTTTTTTTAACATTAATTAAATAGACTACTTACCTGTGTCAGAAATGAATGCATTAGCTAGTGCAAAGTCATCAGAACTGGCATTTGATAGATCATCTAATGACTGAAAATAAGTGAAAATGAAGCATGTTACTCGACACATGCACTCTATACATCATTTTAATTTCAGAAAAAAAATCTGACTTTTAAGCTATCTTGTTCTGCTTAATTAAAACAGCTTGGTTTATTTATTATTAATTATACTGTTTAACACTAAATGCATAAAAAGTAAAAAAAAATACAACATGATAAATGAATAAATAAAATGGCATTTTCAAATTCAGTAAATAACAGATTATTTAAACTGCATGTCTGAGTTGCATGCTCAAAGCCAATGAAGCAGTGACTTGCAAAATATGGCACGTTGTACAAGAATGAATAAAAACTGCTCAGCAACTGGGTGGAGCTGCTGCGGTGTATGCAGAATCACCCCACACTCTAAGAAAGGCAGGGCCCAGATCATAAAACATTGATAAAATAGCAAAAAATTATAACTACTTTGAGGCCCCAAAGTACCACATCAAATCCTATAGTGGTAACATGATTAGAGCTGAATGCCCGCATCAAAACTCTGGCTGAGAACTGTAGAAGTATCAGAGACATTCAAGATCAGCATCAGACAGAAAAAGGCATACAATAAACTTCATGAGTACAGACTGGTGGCATGATGAGCAAAACATGATTCCCCCTAGCCGAACCAGAGGAGGAGTCAGGTTCTTAATCTAGGTAAATATTATAAAAGTCAAAATAAGATGTATTAAAAACAGGTGCACCTAGTTTGTGGCATCTACATTTAAGCAAAATTACAGTGCTGTAAACTACATTCTTCAGGTACAACTGCACAGAATCAACAGCTTGATGACAAAAACTGCTTTTGTGAAAAAGCTGTCCCCAAAAATCCTAACATAGGTTCATAGGTAGGTACTAGGCTATTGGCCCTAGAGCCTATACAAGCCTAGCCAAAAAGGTACCCTGGCTTTCGCCACTTAAGAAAATTATTTTCCTGTGCCCGTCAAGCAGAACTTGACAGATGTTAACAGATGTTTCTAAGCCAACAACACATCCTTACATTTATGCTGTCACTCCAAGATCAGTGCTCCTCATAATTAAAAATGCAGCAAAATTAAAAGATTTTGAACACAAACACACATCACTTATGAAATGTGAAATGCTAAATTAAGAATGATAATTAAAGACAAGAGCAGCTAAGGGAAACTTCCTGGTCCATCTGTGACAACACCCAATATAGAAGCACATCCACATCATGCCCATTTTTTACAACTAGTTCTCACTGTAAACAATCATAGGAAAAAGGTAAAGAACCAATAAAGATCATACCAACACTCACACGACCACAACCTCCATTCTGAAAGGAATAACTTTTAAATGACCAGCACTTATTCAATCCAGAATGGATTCCAAACAGTTCTTGGGGGAGAGAGGCACCATCACACCTTCCCAAGAGAAGAGATACAGAAACAGTGGTATTGCAAAATCCTCTTTTGAATACTTCCTAGTAGAAGCATAAGCACTATATATAGAACAGAACAAGAATTGCAAAATGCTCCATCACAAAGGGTGATTCATTGAAGAAGCATCTCAAAATTTAAGAGGTAAACCACTTGAAGACTGTGGAAGAAAGAGGACATCGACATTACAATCAGGATATCCTGATTTTCTGTATCAAATGAAAATGACAAATCAAGGTGGCATACTATACAGCTGCTGATCCTTTGGCGGCAAATGCAATTAATAAACCAAATCAGAGAAGTATCAATATTGCAACACAATCTAAAACTAGGCTGACAAAATACTGTAAGAGGTCATAAAGACACATTTCACTATCTAATCACATGGCGCGTTTAGAGTTATCTTTCCAATAAAGAAAATTTTAAGAAAATGTCTTTACATTCCAGGTTATGCAGGCTTATTAAACATAATTTCGTTTAAAAAAATTGTTGTAAAAGATTCTCTATGAAAAATATCCATTCCCACAGAAGCCAGCATGAGCCAGGAAATAGCTGGACTATTAGTATCCAAGCAGGATAAAACTAATCTACAATCCAAAATAGGCAACATGATCAGCTTAATTCAATTCACTGACCTCAAGATAAAGGATATATCAAAAGTCAGTCACAAACAATCTGAAGGTATGTATTTTGGAGAAACAGCTTGTAAAACTAAGTATTCTGGAGGGTTTCACTTGTGATTCTGACAACTTCATCATCAAAATGCTGCAGAGCAATCTGGCTTCCTGCAGGAGAAAAGGCCTTCCAATTCACTATGCAGAATGGATTGCCCTGCCTGTTCAAAGTCTGTAAGAGCAGAACTGGTCAGTCAGGTATTGCAGCAATATCAGCAGAAAAGACCTTTGCCTTCTTATGAGCATTTTTATGACTAGTTGACCAAATAACACTCATCCGTTTTAAGCTCATCGTCAAACCGATATGATTGCTTCCACCTTCAATCCAAATTCCATCCAAGTCTTCTGAGATCATAAATCTCTCAAATGTACCAACATACACAAGCAGAAACTGACGTGATACGAGTTGTGGCAAATTGGCTGAATATGCAGAAAATGTCTTATAAGCCTCCACTAGGAGCTCATAATCATCTGTGCTGTACTACTGAAAGAGCTGGTCTATCAGGTCATCATTAGATACTTCATGCAAATTCCTAAACTGGTTAATGCTGAACTTCTGTAAACTGCAGCCGAGATCCCTGAAAGTGGAGAACTAAAAAAGAAAAATGACAAGGAATGCATATTAAATCTGAGATTATAATATTTTGGAGCACTACCTGTACTCCAAAGTAGCGTCATCCTGAAGTATAAGTATATACAGCTAAGACGGAAAAGGGATGGTAGTTCCCTACATCAGGGGTGGAGATGAAGACCCTTGCAAAACTTTAATCATACATTTTGAAACTCACTGTTAATAGTTTAATTTTCAGAGCACTAGCACTTGCAATATTGTGTCTGGTTCTTCCAATGAGGACCCTAAACTGAGACAACAAAATGCTGGGAGACCAAATTGGAAGAAACCTTAGGTTGAATTGTCTCTCGTTGCAATCTGAGCAGGTTTGTAGGGATCAAATCTGAGTTGGAAGTTAAAGTTCAGTTAATTATGGTCATATGAGTGGTGGAGACAACAATCTGAACAAGGTGAAATTGAAGAAAATTCACCTTTTTTGAAGGACTAGCTGTCACTCCTGAAGTCAGACACCCAGAATTAGCTAAGAGGGTGACACAACACTGAGTTAACAAAGAAATCCTGCAAGACATGATGGATTTCCTTACTAACTCAGTGTGGAGCAAGTCCCTTGGTGCAAGTACATACACAAAGAAACTTACTATCCATCATAGAATCTGAACCATGTCATAACCAAATCTGAAACAGATGGCTTCTCGTCCTCTGACAGTATTATGACCATGGAAATTAAAAAAAAAAAAAACAGAATGGCAACAGACAAATGAGAACCTGAGTCTCTGTTACAAACATAAGACAAAGACTGCACAGCAGATCCAATACCAAAATGTGCTTTATTCTTCTGAACTTCCAAAACTCAAGTTAACTTGACAAGTATTAAAGGTTACTGCCAAGGTTTCAGAGACATTTTAGTTAACAATAAATCCACCTAAACTAGATATTAGTGTGTACTTATTTTGTTCCAACACAATGATGACTTTGTTGCATATGGATCTCATAGCTATCAAAAAGGCTTTATACAAGTCCAAAGGAGCAAGTGTTTTGCCTACTGGACAGAAGTTATGAATTGGCTCTCAAAACAACAAATATTTCAATTCTAAGCTTCCAAAATGTACTTTTTCTCTGTTTCTTGCTGTAGTCCTCCTTAGAGTAACTAGACAAAGTTCAACGAAGTAATTCTGGTATGTGTCTATTGAGGTAATTAAATTCCTTATTCAAAAAATATTTATTTATTATTATTTATTTTAGATTTGTTTATCGGGAGTGTCTGTCTGGGCCAGGAGCCTGTTTTCAGCAGAGGCCTGGAAAGAAAATTATACTATTAACAATTTACCGTAACAGACATATAGTACATAAACACCTCCAAAACAAATTACAATTAAACATTTTAACAAAAGACATAGTACAAAACAGGTTATTAACTACAGATTCCCTAGCAAAGAAGCCCATCCTATATTCCACAAGAGCACACATTATATGTTATTTATTTAGCAGAAAAGTGTAACTAAAGTTTGTAAGACAAATGCCATAGCAGTTAAATATATCAATGCGTAAATTGTATACAAAACAGAAAGATGCAAGTAACCCAAGGTGTGATTGGGAGGATATGACTGAGTATGAGATAGAGATATAAGACAATTACGTAAAATATTTGTAGATTACTATGTGCAAAAGTAAGAGATTGTTTTATGAAATGTGTTTAGAGGTGGAGTCTGGCTTTGATAGTAAAAGCATGGATTAGTTTACTACATTTGAAATGGAGTTATATAAAGTTTGTAGTGTCATCCCAGATGGTACACTTTTTAGTTAGATGTTCCTTGAGGAGGTGTTTGAACTTAGGAAGATCAGTTGTATTGAGAATGTATTAGGAGATCAAGTTCCAGATCTTATATTGAATGAGTGATGAAACTGAAGTGCTTAGCTTGTTTATGAGGTTAAAAGAATATTTTCTGGTACAAGGATTTTCCATCCTTCAATCTATACAACCATTTCTACTTAGATTAATAAACATTAAATGAGGTATTCACTTAGACAATGATGATTGTCTGCTGATGAAGTAATTTATTGAAAGACCATAAATTAGTCCCCACTTTCTTTGATTTTTTTCGGCAAGATTACTACTGACTGCCATCCATCACAAGCATTTCAGTATAGAAACAGTCCCTCACTCATTCACTACTTCAGCCTATATCAAACCATGTCTAAAATGACAAAAACTCCATTCCCAAACATTAACTCTCAGGCTCTTCAAAGGAACAAAAGCATGAATATGGACTCAAAACCTAAAGATGGTGGAGGACAAGAAATCAGTGTCAGCAGCTGCAAAAGACTCTCTGCAAGATCCAGAGTCAAAGTTAAGTGCTTCACGCGTAACATGTCTTATTCTAAGATGAAGCCTGCTGCAGATACTGACAGAACAGCAAGCAGTAAGGACCAAGGTGGTTAATTGAAATCTCCACACAGCACTGCCACCCCTTGTCCAGTTCTTAGGCTAGAATGTAATAAAGGGCCATACACATAAATGCCATACTTCTGGAGAACAAGTCAAAATTTCAAAATGTAGCAGATGTTTGAGTACAACAACAAGTACCAGCAGAGCAAGTGTACTATAGTGAAATGTTCTTCAGCCAGACAGGAAGCAGTACAATGTGATATGACACCACCCCCCCCAATTTAAAAAAAATCTTTACCTGGTTAGTGGGGGCTTATTATCATCTACAGTCAACAATACAAAGTTCAGAGTATTTATTAAATACTTTGGTCTTACCTAAGCAAAATCACATCTATCCATACAAATTTATCTTCATTCCTTCATTCTGCCCCA
>NC_056731.1:241524069-241541547 GCF_019279795.1 Protopterus annectens | reverse complement strand
TAATTGCACTCAATAATTAATAAATATTTTATAATAGGGGAGTGCATATTGCCACACTCAAAATTACAGTGAAAGATGATGTCTAACAGCTCAATTCCTAATATTCCAATTGTGCATACAGTTGGTGCATTCCTTTTTAGACAGTGAACATGGAAGCAAGACCCTCAAACAATACTGATAAACAAACAAACACACACACACACACACACACACACACACACACACACACACACACACACACACACACACACACACACACACACACACACACAATGCATTTTTAATTTTTTACTTGCAGGTCTGCCACACGTTTCCCAGTTTTAGTCAATCTTCTAAACAGATGACTCAATGTTGATCAGCACCACTCCCAACAGAATTAGGCAACATCAAGCACTGCATTCAACAAGCAGTAGTCAAGTATACGAAACAGCAGCACAATAGAAAGTACAGTTGTGTACACTTACCATAAATGTAAATGTTCAAGTGTATTCACTGTTGCAATCATCACACTTGGGTTATCTGCCTGCAGGTCAGCCTCAGTCGGCCCGAATACCAGAGTCTTAGGATTTCTGCGTCTGATGCTGTCACTTCTTCCATGATGTCAGGTCGTCAGGGGTATAAAACAGGCAGCCAACGCCATTACATCAGTTTTTCTTGCTCCAAATATCAGGAGCCCCCAAATAAGGAGCTGGTATATGGTGGGGAACACCACCAGTAAAAAGTAAATATCAATGCCATTAGGAATGGCCATAGAGAGGAGAGGAGAGGTAGAAAGACAGAGAAAGCCAGGGTGCTGGAGAGAGGGAAACCAGGACTGCAACAGTGAATACACTCAAACATCTACATTTATTGTAAGTGTACACAACTGTACTATGTTCTTCGTGTTTCACTGTTGCAGTCATCACACTTGGGTCGATTCCCAAAGCTGAGGAATGGTGGAGGCAGTCAAGAAGTGTTAGGGCTGGCTAGTTGGCCTTGCAAGACTGCTGTAGCAAATCCAGCCCTCAAGGTGTGTATAGAACTCCAGGTTGCAGCTTCCAGAATCTCCCTGGTAGGGACTCCCCTGAGAAATGCTGTAGAGGTGGAAGTAGTCCGAGTGGAATGTGGTCTGATCCCCTGTGGGGTAGGTTTTCCATGGTGCTTGTAGCAGAAATGGATGGAGTGTGCTATCCATTTGAAAATGGTTTGTTTTGAAATGGCCTTACCCTCTGCTCCTGTAGCAAAGCTGACTAGCAGCTGGTCAGATTTTCTAAAAGGCTTAGTCCTGTCAAGGTACAACCTGAGCTGTCTGTGCACGTCTAAGGAGTGCAGGATCCTTTCCCCTTTATTCTGAGGATTAGGGAAGAAGGTTGGCAAATGGATGGATTAGTTCAGAGCCATACTGGACATCACATTAGGCATAAAGGACGGGTTAGTCCTGAGGGAAACCCTGTCAGCATGAAAAATAATGAAGGGTTCCACAGCCATATAGCTGAAGTTATGGCTAAAAGCAAGGCTGTTTTCCAAGAAAGGAATATTAACTCTGCTGAGGCAGAAGGTTCAAAAGGGGGAAGCGTGAGCTTTTCCAGTACAAAGTTAAGGTCCCAGGTAGGTGTGGGTGCTCTCCTAGGGGGCCTTAGATTGTTAGCCCCTCTCAGGAACTGTTTGATGAGAGGGTGAGAAAATAGAGGTGGCTCAGTATTATAATGAGTTGAGATGGCAGAGGCATGAATCTTAATGGAGGAGGAGGAGAAGGATAGGCCTTTGTGGAGTAGCTCTGCTACATGATCCAGGATTAGAGGTAAGGAGGGTACTGCTGTGTCCTTCCCTTGAGACTGATTCCAAGAAGAAAATCTTTTCCACTTTTCAGCACAGGATTTCCTAGTACTAGGCCTTCTGGCTTCAAGAATGATGTCCAGCACCTGTTTGCTGAGGGTTGCTGGTGGGGTACTCGACGGATAAGCCAGGCTGCAAGGTTTAAGGTTTGCAATTGTGGATGCAAAATCTGTCCCTTCTGCTGAGACAGCAGGGAATGTGTCTGGTGCAGGAGCCAGGGTGGCACTGTTGTCAAGCTGCATAAGAGTGGGTACCAGTGCTGGCGTGGCCAGTCTGGGGCAATAAGAATTGCCCTTGGCCTGTCCTGTTTTATCTTGAGTAGTACTCTTGAGAGAAGGGGCAGAGGGGGGAAGGCATAATTTCAGGTTTTCCCATTGAAAGGACAGGGTATCCACCTTCCAGTCTTGCATATGGAATTAGCAGAATGCATGAGGCCATGAACCCTAGGGCTCGCAGAATTCTTCTTGCAGAGACCTGGGTTCTGGTGGCCATTTGTTTGAAGTAGTTTGTCAGATAGACCTGTTTTTCTGAAGTGAGAAATGCCATCTGGGAAGTTGTGTCCAACCTTGCTCCCAGGAAATACAATCTTTTGACTGGGTACCAGTTGTGATTTCCTTTCGTTGATAGTGTACCCCAGTGAAGTGAGTAGGCTTTTTACAAATGCCAGGTGCTGAAGTAGCAATTCCTGACTGTCCGGTTGAATCAGGCAGTCGTCCAAGTATGGGAAAATTTGGATATTTCTCTGCCTGCAGTATGCAACAGCTGGAGCCATGCACTTTGTGAATACTCTGGGCGCAGTAGATAAGCCAAAGGGAAGTGCAGACAACTGACAGTGCATAGAGCCTGCCTTGAAACGTAGATATTTCCTGCAGGACTCCCTTATGATGATGTGCAGATAAGCTTCTTTTAAGTCTAGAGTGACTAACCAGGCATACTTGGCCAGCATGGGGAGAAGCTGTTGCAGGGTAAGCATTTTGAATTTTGGGATCACCAGAAAGGTGTTGAGAAATGAAAGATCCAGGACTGGGCACCAAGAGGACTCTTTTCTGGGCACCAGGGAAAGTCTGGAGTAGAAACCCTGACCCCTTTGTTCTACTGGAACAGGCTGACTAGCTCTGATATTGAGCAGGGAAGGTACTTGCATTTTTGCCTCTGCCCACTGTTTAGAGGAAGGTCCGGAAACCCTCTTGAGGTTGGCAGTGAATGGAAGTACAATTTGTACCCCTGGGATACAATGTTTAAGATGCATTGGTCCTGAGTAATGGGCATCCAGTTTTTTGCATGAAGGGCAAGTTTTCCTCCTAGGGGCACAAGTAACTGGGCAGGACTGGGAATGATAATTGAAGTGTCATTGTGAACTTTTTCCATAAGGGGGCGGCTTACCACTCCCTGTTTTTGGGGTGGGGGCACTCCATTGTTTAGATCTCTGCATACCCTGAGACTGTAGTCTGGGTGGCCCGTTTCCCCTGGGACTGGTCTGGGAAGGCCTGGAAGGGGCTGGAAAGGACCAGTTTTTAGAAGGTCAAAGCCTACTGAATCTAGGTGGTTGCACTTGTAAGAATTCTTTAACAGTTTGCATAGATTTAGGTTTTTCTTTCACCTTTTTAAGAACAACTTCTGCTTTGGTGCCAAACAAACTGTCCTTATTTAAAGGAGTGTCTAGTAATTTGGATTTGATATGATCTGGCAAGGTTTGCTCCTTCAGCCAAGCATGCCTTCTCAGTACAGACCCAGTGACTACAGCCCTGCAAGATGCTTCTAGGGCATCAAAGCCACACTGCAAAGTATGCTTACTAACATGGTTTGCAGAATGAATTGGTTCTTGTAAATCTTTATTTTCTGCACAATCTGGAAATAATACCATTTTTGTTTAATTAGTTCCATAATATGTTGTTTGTACTACATGTGAAACTGGCAATTCAATGCCCTGATGGCAAGAGATGCAAAGGTATATACCTTCTTACCCCCATCTGTCTAAAGCTCTGGAATTCCTGTACGTAGGATTTTTGGCTGCAGTGGCCTTAATACCTTTAGGTCCCTGGGAAATGGTCTCTGGATCTGCAGTAGGATTCTTGAAGAGAAATTTGTGGGAATCAGGTACTCTGTAGTACCTGTCAGATTTCCTAGGGGCCGGGGGTAATGTATCTGGATTCCATAAAAACATCTACAACATCCAGAACAGGGGGTATAGCTAGAGGCCTGTGCTGATGCAACTCTAAAAATTCTCTGAGTCTCTTTTTGGACTGAGGGTAGTCTTGGCATTCCCAGTAGAAATGTTCTCTTAAAGTATGCAAGGTTGCACTAAAAGAAAAATCCTCTGGAGGGGAGGCAGAGGGAATGGATTCCTCTGCATCTGAATCCTCATAGGCCGATAAGGGCATGTCCTGACAATCAGAAGGTACAGTCATCGGACTCCTGGTCTGCAGAATCAGAAGGAAACTCACTTCTTTGTCTCTTAGCAGAGGAAGGCTGGCTTCCCCTAATTATGGTAATAAGGCCTTCAGCCACTCCAAGCATTTGTTTTTGTGGCATGGGAGCTTGAGCATGCGCTTTGGTCATCGGTTTTCTAGGCACAGTGTGTACTCTGGGCCAAAGAAACTTGGTCGTTTTGGCTAAAAATGAAGTTGTCTGTTTGATTCTAACATCGGTAGGATGGAATACACCCTCAGAAGCCAGTGGCTGCACAGCGGCTCCGGACCCATCCAAGGTAGAGACATCTGTAGGTTCCATAGTCGAAGCATCTCACGGCATACCGGACTCTGAATGGGTCTCAGCAGAGGCCTGCGAATCCAAAGAAGCGGGGATCAGGGGCTGCAAAGGCACCTCACTGAGTACTGGCGGACTGGCAACTAGCTTAATAGAAGAGTCGTCGGCAGTTTTCGACCTATGCGGTCGGTCTCTGTCTTTATCTTTACTTTTTTTGGAAGATCGGTAGTTGGATGGCTTATCGAAGCCATTTTGGAATACGTAGAACGAGAGCGAAAGAATTTAGCGACAAAGATAAGCCAGACGATGAATTGTACGGGTGTTAAACAAGGCACAAAACTGACAGCGAGTGATGTCATGGTCTGGGCCTAAACAGGTGACGCAGTAAGAATGAAAATCACTGTGAGGTATTTGCTTTCCACAAGCAAGACAATTGTTAACTTTTTCTGACATTGGTTAGAGCAAGGAAAAAGGATCCCCAATGGGGTACTTAGCTTTAGAAGACTTCAGGATTATAACTCGAAAACAAAAATTTCAGGTAGCGGCAGACCAGCACTTGCGAACTGCTTCTGCTTTGGGCTTCTCCATGGCAAGAAAGACTGATGTAATGGTGTCGGCTGCCTGTTTTATACCCCTGACGACCTGACGTCATGGAAAAAGAGACAGCATCTGATGCAGAAATCGTAAGACTCTGGTATTCGGGCCGACTGAGGGCTACCTGCAGGCAGATAACCCAAGTGTGATGACTGCAACAGTGACACACGAAGAACATCTGCAAAATAAAAAAAATTCTTAGTTCTAAGACAGTAAATATTAAACTAGCAAGATACCTTTACATGGTTAATGGAAAGGGCGACTTTGACAGGACAGGGATAAAATGCACTAGATTAATTAATGTGAATTTTTAGCAGTTTACCAGATGGCATGTCAAAGTATGGCATATTTTTATAGTGGCCACACTACAAATATCTTACACTGTGAGGTATGACATGCAACTCAGTTAATTAAGTTTTAAAAAGTTAAAGCACAAAGAGAAGTAAATGTTCTTTATCAATGTTTTAAATTTAGAGCTTTTAAATCTTACCTGCTCAATGATTCTCATGTGAAAAATCATGGAAGTCACTATAGCGTCGATATGTTTTCCACATGTCTTCACTGCCGTCTGGACTTTTTCGGCAAACTGTGATGGCATACAAAGCATACGTCTTCCCGTGATCATTGCAAACCCCTGCCACAGCATATGGGTCACAGTCAGCATGGACTAACAGTTAAAAAATGAATACAAAAAGAACAGCCAACAAAAATAAAAGAAAGGAAAGACAGGAAAAAGACAAACAAAATAACATATGAAAACAAGAGGCATGGGATGGGACAGAATGAATGCGAAAACAGACTGCTCACACTCACAACATTTATACACACAACTCCTCTGGACAGTAATCTTTTTATATCAAACAATAAAAGGCATAGAATTCTCTTTCTGTTAAGCTTTTATTAATTTCTCATTTCCTACTTCACTTGAAAACAACACGTCAAAAATGCTTACTTTATACTGAGAACTATCTACATATTCATCAACCTTAAGTTGATAATGCACATCCTTTTATTCATTCCTGATGGCTTAATTCAATTTTACCTCAAGAAGTCATTCAGATTACTTTTAATGGCTGTTGCTACAGTATAAGTGAGCAGACCTGCAATATTCCCTATAAAGGAGAAACAAAAAACATTCTCCCAAACTATCTTTTTTCTTTTTAAGATGGGTTTGATTTCCTTGTTATTAAGTGCTAACAGAGTGCACTACTACCCCCCACCCAAGTTATGCATGTCACTACAACTCTCTGAATTGTTTTTTCTTCAATCACAGTATGAAGAGCAGTCCATGGGATAAACTGATTCTGCACTAGTCAACCTTTTGATGCCTACTCCTATTTCTGAAGATAGAGTAGCAGCATCACAGATGTCTTTTCTTAGGACAAGAGCTGGACAGTATCACTAGTGGCCTCATGCATTCACTGATTATCTATTTACAGCCTAGGACCCCAAAATAACTCTTTCATGATACATTTACCCTTGGTAATCTTGGGCTTGTCTGTATATGATTCCAATACAGTATTTTTCATCTGTGCCCAGGACATATAAAGATGCTCAGTCTTAAAACATGCAGTAGAAGGAGCAGGAATTAAATGAATACACATTCAATGTACCAAACTAATTTACAACCTGTGACACTATGCTAATGCATTTTTTGAGGCTGCAGTAGGAATACACAGGGTATAAGAGCTTGGTGCTTAAGTAGCTGATGTTGAAAGAGTCAGGAGATTCCCAATGTGAATACATTTGGCTTACACCAAGGAAGGATAACAATAGAATCTCACACTTTCACCTAACAGTACCATGTACCTGAAACATTCAGCACTCAGTCATTTAGTAAGACTAAGAATACATTAGCTCATTTCTACATAAAATCTACTTTATCAAGTGACACCTTTGCTTTAATATAAATGACAAAGAGGTCAATATTTTCCCCAACAATCTAGACCCATTCATTAATTTTTCATTCCTCAATTGTAACTCTCCATTTTCAAACTACATCCTAAATTATATACAGCAGGGCATGCAAATGGAGAGATAAATGGCAACCTCCAAACACTCAATCCTACACAATTTGGCTTTGTCAAGGGAAGGTCATGTCTGTTAAATCTGGACGACTTTTTTGAGACAACTACCAAACCCATGGATGAGGGGAAGACCGTACACACCACCTACCTTGACCTGGCCAAAGCCTTCGACACTATTCCCCACTTGGGCATAATAGATAAACTCTCTCAACTAGGTATCAATCTGTATGTTAGCAGATGGGTAGTTAACTGGCTCACTGATGGAACCCACCTAGTCAAAATAGGGGAAGCCACCTCAAGCAGTAGACCCATATCGAGTGGCATACCCCTGGGTTCGGTCTTGGGGTCTTCTGTTATTTTGGATATACTTTTCTGAGGTATGGGCCAAAACCATTGGGCTATGGCTGGCCAAGTTTGCAGATGACTGCAAGTTGGGAGCTGTCATCAATTCCCCTAGTGACGTGGACATCCTCCAAAAGGGTTTCACCCAAACAAATGACTGGTGCCAGAAACATGGCCTCAAGCTGAATACAAAAAAATGCATCATCATCCCCTTTGGGGAGAGTGATGTCCCCACAAATTATCACATTGATAACGTTCCAAGCATGCAGTCAGTTATGAGGGATTTGGGCATCCAGACTGATAGTAGCCTGACTTTTGACCACCATGTTGCTTCCACTGTATGGAAAGCTTTCTACATGGCCCACTTCAAAAGTAGGGGTATCTCATCCAGGGACAATGAGGTCATAACATCCCTGCATTCTTCCCTTATAAGGCCCAAAATTGAGTACAACTCCTCATTCGGCATGTACCTCACAAAGAACATGCAGCAGCTGGAGAGACCACAGAGGTTCCTCACCAGGAGAATCCAGGGCCTCAAAAATCTACCATACACAGACAGGCTAAAAGCCCCATCTCTCTACTCTGTTTCATACAGACTCCTCAGAGGTGACCTCTGTCTGGCACACAAGGCGATCTCAGACCCCGACTTGATGGGACTGCTGCATATCCACAATTCAAGGTCCACCCGAGTAACCTACACATGCGGCCTCAACCTGGTCTGTGACATCAATAGGTCTTGCTGGCGGGACAGATTTGTGTCACAGAGACTCCCCTATCTATGGAATAGACTCCCTCGCCATGTCAAGCAGAGCACCTCTTTACCACTTTTTAAGCACAATCCGGATAACTGGATGGGAAATAGAAAATACATTCCTGAGATTCTACCAGTCTCTCTGCTGGATAGGGGCATCGGGGCTGATTTGTCTATGCATGGGCTAAACTCTTGGCTAGGCTTACAAGGCCCTCAGAGCCAATAGCCTAGTAACTTCCTATGATCAGCAAGAAAAGGTAAGTAATATTGCTGGAACTGAATTCATCCTCAAGTCATGGTGAGTACCTTCACTTAGTGCACCCTGTTTTTACAAAAGTTCGCCAAGACAACACTGATATACAGACTGTATTTTATATAACCTATATTACTGACAGAAGTAGGTTAAAAAAAAGCCAACTGGATGCACAAGTCTCAGGATAAAAAAAAGTGTCCAATTGTGTGCCCACTGGTGCCATGACTAGAACTGTTGAATCCTCAAGACATGGAAACATTCCTACAACGGGGTGAGGGCCAGGCTCAGGGGGAGGATACTCCTCCCTCCCTTATAGAAGGTGGTAGCAGTGACAGGTCAAAAAAGAGTCAAAGATGAAAGAGGTCTACTGAAGATAAGGAAGAAATTATGTACTGTTGCTACTATACAAGAAGCCCAAGGCAGAAGACATTCAAAAAGATTACCCTTACCCATAATGTACCAACCCCTAATATACCTCAGATCTTGTTTGCTGTTTTACATAAGGTAGAAAGAACTACTATAAACATCCTAACAGAATAAGCCATAACTGGAGATCAACATGAAGGACAGTGATGGGCAGGGGAAGAGAGCATTGGTTGTCTGGCTATTAAAGGAATTGGAGAAACCCCACTATTAGCTTGAGGTCTGAGATACCTGGATGAATCATGCTTGTCAGGTGAGGTAGGAGGTCTGGAAATGGATCCAGAATCCAGGATGGGTGAGGTAGATAAGACCAAAGAAGGGGAACCAAATCTGTCAAGGCCAGTAAGAAGCAATGAGGATGACTTTGCTCTTCAACCAGGCAGCTTTCTGTAGGAATTTGGAAATTAGGAGAGTTGGGGTGTAGGCATAGAGAAGATGGGGGGGGGTCAATCATGGAGTAGTGTGTGTCCCTCGGTAATCCCCTCAGTGAAGATATCAGGGCAAAGAAGCTGCTGCACTTATTGTTAGGGGGAGCTGCAAAAAGATTGCAGCAAAGCTGGAACCATTGAATGAAAATCATATTGGTCACTTTCCTGCTGCAACACCACTCAAGAGGTAGCAAAATGGACCTGCTCAGTTTGTCTGCTATCACACTAGACTTCCACGGGAATGTGCATTGCTATCAGGAAGTGGTTGGATAAAAACTGCCCATTGCCACATTCTTAGGGCTTGGCTACACAAGATATAAGACCTGGCTCCCCCTTGTTTGCTGATGTACTAAACTACTGACATGTCTGTCTGGATCACAACCGTCATAAAAGGGAAAGAGTCTTGGAATACCTGCAATTCTAACCGCACTGCTCTCATTTCCAGAACACTGATGTGTGTGTGTTGGCTTCTTTGGGAGCTCAAATGCCTTGGACCATTTTCCTCGGGAAGTGTCTCCCCTAACACCCAAGCTGGGAAGTGCCCATTGTCACTACAACCTTGGGCTGAGGAAGGATGAAAAGACGGCCTTGTAGAACATGATCTGATCGAATCCACCACCAAAGCTGTCTCTTGCATGCCTGAGTGATTCTTATTTGCGCTGACATGCGGAGATAGAGAATCAACCACTGTGTTGCTAGCATCCATTGAAGAATTATCATATGAAATCTTGATAGAGGAACTAAACTTATGAGCACCATTAACCCCAAGATTTGCAGGACCAACCGAGCTGAAATTTTGGTACTGCAAATTATGGAATCTGATGGTCTGCACTCCTGAAGGAGAGAGAGAAGCTGGCACTGATACTTTGTTGAACACTGCTCCTATGAACTCCAATGTCTGAGTTGGTTGTAACTGAGGCCTGTTGTAATTTATGGTTATCCCCAGATGAGAATAAGTCCAGAGTACCTGATCTCTTGCTCTTATTAGTAAATGTTTGGTTGAGGTGGTAATGAGTCAGTCATCTAAGTATGGAAATTTTCGGAATCCCTGCAGTCTCAAGTGAGCTGCTACCACTCCCACACATTTGCTGAACACCCTGGGGACTATGGTGAGGCCAAAGGGCAGTGCTCTGAGTTGATAATGACTGGCTCTCAGCTGGAAGCATAAATACCTTCTGGACTATCTGATCATTTTTATGTAACAGTATGCATCATGAAGGTTTATTGAGCACATCCAGTTATCCTTGTCCAAAAATAAAAGTTATGTGCTTACCGTAACATTAGCTCATTTCATTTCAGTACATCCAAACTGACTTGTGGTCCTTGAGGTGCTTGTCAGATCCAACTCTGCAGCATTAGTGCTCCAGCTTTGCGCAGCTGTAAGACTTTCCCTCCCATAATGCATTGATGGCTACAATTACCACAGACTAAGTATGGAACCTTATCAACACATGCACATCAATATCTAGACGTGTATCTGTATATTCACAAAGAAATGTCAGATTCTTCAGATCCTACAAGTTCAAGGAAGGGGAAGCTGTCATATCGGACAAACATGAATGAAAATATCTAGCTTTATGCTAAGTACATAACTTTCATATCCTATTCATTCAGTCTGTCTACTTAGACGTGTGGGTTAGAATTTCAACATACTTGAACTCCAGGGTGCCATCACAACAGGAGACCTTTTTAGAATAAATACCCCAAAAGATGCCCTAGCTCTATAAATGGAATCTATTTTGCAGTATTTAGTGAAGGTTTACACGGGGGACCAAATAGCAGCTGCACAAATTTCATCTATCGAAGAACACCTGAAAAAGGTGGTAGAAGTATCACTGCTGTGGTGGAAACAGCTTTGGGTTTGCCTGGCAGAGGACAATTGTGTGTGAATAAAATTGCAGCTCGATAGCCATCTGGAAAGGATAAGTCCATGCACATTTAAAATATAGAGATTGTACCCCCCCCCCCCCCCTTGTTGAGATGGCTGGGCAAAAATACTGGTAAATGCATAGGAAGCTACTTTAGGGAGAATGAATGGACTGGTACGGAGTAACACTCTTTCCTTACAGAATACCAAGTAAGGGGTTGATGAAAAGGTGCCTGAAGCTTTGAAACCCTTCTAGCAGAATTGATGGCTACTAAAATGTTTTTTTTTCCAAGAAGGGAACTTTAATGGAGTTGAAGTCAGTTCAAATGGTGGTGTCAGCACTTCTAGAACAAAGTTTAAATCCCAAGGGGGAACCGGTTCTCTTTCTGCAGGACTAAGTAGGAAAATGTCCTTTGAGAAAGTTTTTACAAAGCTTTTGTAAAGCAAAGGAATTTTCCTGGTGTCTCTCGTGAAAATTAGTGATAGCTGCTAGCTGCACTTTCACTATGGAGAAGCTAGAGCCAGAGAAATGCATATGCCAAAAAGCACAGGACATATGAAATTGAGGTGAAGAAAAGCTCAGTGTTCTAGGAAGATGCCCATATGATGAAAGGCTTCCACTTATTACAGCAAACTCTATGAATAGATTCTATAAGGATCCTGATCACTTTAGAAGGTGTGGCTGGCCATTAGTGGAACTGGAGAAACCAAGCTGCTAGGTTTAAGTTGTGGAGTTCCAGAGGGGGTGCAAGAGAATAGCATACACTGGATCCAAAATCCAGGATGGCTCCTAGAGATGAGGTCTGATAAGGGGAAAAAAATTTGACTGGGCCCGAAGGGGGCTACGAGGATAACAGAGATCTTGCACATGACCGCTTTCTGTAAAACAAATTAAGAGCAGTGATAAAGTTGGGAAGAGACAGCGAAAAACAGGAGGCCACTGCTGGTTTAGAGCAGCCAGTGGTGACAGTCCCTGAAGTGGGATCATAGCAAAGTGGCTGCTACCTTTAAAGCTACTCGAAGAGGAAAAACGTTGCAGCACAGAAGCACAACAAATGAAGATTTGTCTTGCTATCAATGGACTCAGGGACCACTTGTGAGGAAGTAGAAGAGATCTTCTTCTAAGGCCTGCAATGCAAGGCAATTGAGAGTTACTAGAATGTGTGTTGCTTTGAGAAAGTGGCGTTAGGTCACTGCCCACTGCCAAACCCTCACTGTTTCCAGACAGGGTACAATCTGGTTCCCCCTGATCTGCTTGATTTACCAAATTACTGCCATGTTGCCCATTTGGATAGAGATCACTCTCAGAAGAAAGCAGTCCTGGAGTTCCTACAACACAAGGAAGAATGCTTGCATCTCTAGGACAGTGGGTTGCATTTTGCCCTTGCTTGCAGTCAATGACCCTTGGACCATTCTCTCATTGTAATGCCCCCCATCCTATGAAGGAGGCATTGATGGTCAGAACCACTACTAGAGGTGGTGGAACTAAGGGCCTGCATGAATGGATGAGAGGGGAATTATGTTACCACTGCAAACGTTTCTTGAAAAATGTTAATTAGAAGTGGTTTGCAGAAAGATTGTAAAAGTTAAAATCACTACATATGAAGAAGCAGTTGCAGAAGTCTCATATGGTAATGTGCAAACTGAACCATTAGTACAGATAATGCCATTAACCCCAGAACCCTAAGAACTACAGCAGTAGTCAGGATTGAAGCCTGAAGAAAAGTTAGCACTACATATCTCAACGTCTTAATCCTGACTGACAAGAGAGAAACTATAGATTATATACTTCTAAGGACAGGCACAGCATAAGCAGACAGTTCCTGGCCTCTATGAGAGATTCCATCATGGAAGATAGGAGCCAGTTGTGCAGGTAGGGGAAAACTATGAATCCTTGGAGATGTAAGTGAGCCATTCACTTGGTAAACCCACTGAGGGCTGTGGTAAGACCAATGGTTAATGGCTGGCTCCCAGATGGGAGCAGAGGAACTTACAGGACTATATCTCCCTCTTTATGTGAAGGGAAAGCATCCTGGAGGTCCACCAAGCACATCCAAGCATTTGTTTTTCAACAAGGCACTGTGACCATCCTAAAGAGGGTCTTCCATGCATATTTGTTTAGGTGGTGAGGTTCAACATAGGCCTGAGGCCCTGATTTTTCTTCAGAACCAAAAAATCTCAAATAAAAGCCTGACACACTCTGGTCTGGTTGGACCCACCCCAGATGGCTTTTTTGTAAAGCAAAGAGGTGAGTTCTTTATCTGCTGCTCTTACCCGACTGGGTTGGAAATCCATCAAAGGATGTTGGGGTTCTGGGGGTGCATATAGACATTTTTCTTTTTACCCATTTGTCCTGTGCAATGGACTTCCACACATCTGGGTCAAGAGATGAGCAACCCCAAGTGCATTCAGAGAGAGACAGTTGGATAAGCCCTTCAGGGGACAATGGGGTTGCCTGTAAGAAAAGGGTCAGACACATCCCTGATATTCTGGACCTCCTTTGCCTTACGACTTTCATGCATTGAAGGAGCTGCCTCTGGCCCAACTTCCCCTGTTGGAAGATGTCTCAAAATGTTAATGCTTTCCCTGAATCAAGAGTGATCTAGGCCCCTTCCGTTTCCTATCAGACAATTTTTGTGGGACTCTGAACTTCACTCCAGTCGCACATAGCATAATATCTTGTTCACACTTCTGGATTTACTCCTTCACTGATGCACCAATTATGAAAATCTGCCACAAGGAGCATTTGTGAAGGATGCTTTAAAGTGGTCTGAAAGTCATAAAGGTGTAGCCAGGCTTAACTTCTCATAGTCACACAAACTCTGGCTGTCACTGAGCTACATCCACTGTTATGCATGAGGTGCATCAAGGGGTTTGATAGGGTAGACATTGTGATCAAGTCCTCTTCTAACTGCTTTCTGGAATCTGTAGTCATGGGTGCTTTCAGAGTGATTGGGACTTGGTTTGCCAAATCCCTCTGGAAATGATACAATGACTGACACAGTTCATAGCCCTTAAGGCGAACGTGCCCGAAGCATATGCACACTTTCACAACCTATCCATTGCCTGGAACTCTAGGGGAATGGGCAGTAGCTGAATGCTCAGTCAGCAATTTCTTAGTTGTTGCCACCACAACAATGGAATCTACCACTGGGGACTTAGCCTTGTGTTGCTTTTCCTTTGGAGTACTGCAGATTTCACATCTGGCTTTTGTTGCACTGCCTCACACTTACCTGGTCCCTGCCATGACCTTGCCACTAGATCAATTAACATATCTAAATGTAGGAGGAACCACTCAAGAAGTTGATGGGGTTGAGGTATAGGCCACAAAAGGGAAAGCCTCTTCTTGAAATTTAAGCAATTAGTTCTGTCCAGCCTCTCTAGTTTGGATGAAAATCTTGTTTTCTTCTCTTAATACACCAACTCCACAGCCCCACCAAATAACTTAAGTGACAACCTACCTACCTATACTAACAGAACCATAAACCACACCACCAAAAAACACATCTTTAAAACCTCATGTAATATGTCTAACTTCAAACACCACCAATTTAACTCAATACTAAAATCTATAAACTGGTGCATACTAAAACTCCTACCATTGGAGGATGCTGTCAGCCACTTCAACAAAATATTCCTAGATACCTTAAACTAGCTCCCCTCTGCATCAAGAGACGAAAAACTAATCATGCTCCCTGGCTAACCAAGGCCAACAAAAAACTACTAATCACAACAGAGAAAGCCTGTCAAGGATGGCAGAAAACCAAAAATGACCCAAATTACCAAAAGTTTAAACAGCTACGCAACCAAGCAAAAAAAAAAAAAAAAAAAACCTCCCGCAAACCCCCCCCAAAATTTTGGAATACAATTTCTCAGCTCCTTGCCACTGGGACCAAAGAAAACCCATCCCCTGCCACCAATAAAACCCCATCTCAAATAGCAGATGCTTTCAACAGACATTTCATAGACAGCATAATAATTTACTTAATCCTTCCAACAAGCCCTCAAACTCTTACCCCATGCACAACCCCAGCCCCTCCCTAACGATTACAAAACGCCCCTCCTCATCTTCCCATCTCCCACAGGACACACACACATCTCACCAACATCTTCTCCTTCCTCTTTAACCTATAACCACTCACGACATACGTCATTTACTCCTCAAACTAAAACCCTGTTCTCCATCCACTGACAGCCTCCAACCAGGGTACTTTAGCTGCCAATGCTATACCTTATCTTGTCAGTACACTCATCAACCAATCCATCTCAGAATCCTACATCCCCATCCTCTGGAAAATAAATCCATAATAAATCCCTACACAAAGGCGGTAAAAGTCAATGACATTTCCAATCATCACCCCATCATTATACAATCTCCCCTATCCAAAATATTTGAAAAACGGATACATAAACAACTACTTACTCATACCCTACAAAAAACTTTACTCGCCCCCACCCAACACAGCTTCAGACCTTCACATAGTACAACTGCATTAGTCTCCTTGACATATACAGTCCACAAAGCCAGGGATGCTGGTCTACTAACATCTGTAATATTTCTTGATCTATCAAAGGCCTATGACATTGTTTCCCACCAAAAGCTACTACAACTTCTCTCTACCCTTGGTCTTTCCCCTACTACTCAACTATGGTTCAACAGTTAATTAGAAGGCAGGCAGCAATGTGTAAAATGGCAAGAAATCCTCTCAAACTAGTTACCCTAATAGCACTGGAATTAGTCAAGGTTCCGTTCTCAGACCATTACTCTAACATCTTTAACAACCTTCACTCTGCCTCCTAACAAAGCTATCTACTGCAAAATGCCAACAATTCTACTACCATCTCCTCCTCCAACAACATAAAACACCTTTAGCATCTAACCTAAACTGCCTTCACATCCATAGAGATCTGGTTAAACAATGCACAGCTCCTGCTGAACCCAAATAAAACTAAACTTCTTTTCACACCCAAAAATCTCTCAGCAAACTTTAAGATCATTTCACTAAACAATACTCAAATAGGTTGTTTCCCAAGCTAGACTACTACGAGTAACTATAGACAATACGTTTTTCTTTGATCTACATATTCAAAATGCAATAAAAAAAACTCACTGCAAAACTAGGAATGCTACTTTAGCATAAAAACTTCATGAACTCAACCACCAAAACCATCCTGGCAACTACTTACCTGCTTCCCCTCTCTTCTCTACACTGCACTCATTCTAGCAAACATTCAGATTACCCTAAAATAAAAAATGGAATCCTGCTACAATAAAATTGTTAAATTTGCTGCAAATGCACCCCATAACACACACCACTGCACAGTTCTCAGTGCCCTCAACTGGCTCAAAATTCAACACCTCCCAGGCCACCAACAATTTAATATGGCACACAAAGTGATATATCAACCCAATAACTGCCCAAGACTCAACTCACTCCTCCAAACATACATAATCACCAGGACACTCTGATCTGAAGACTAGCAAAGAGCAACCCTACAAAGACTAAACAAAAAAGCTGGACAGTTTCTATACGCCTACACTGTAGCTGAACTCTGCAATGCCTTACCAGCAAACATCAGAGAAATAAACCACAAGAATATTAAACTCACACAAAAAAACACCTCAGAGATACAAGCATCTGTCCCTGTTCCAAAAAGAACTAGCAACCCCTATTCTAGTCAACCTAGCTAGCCCCCTTCACCCCTCCCTTCCAATCCCTTAACTTTGCTATATATACTTTCCTCCTTCCTCTACCTGCCCCTCTCCCAACTTCAGTTTGTTCTACTTTGAGTCCTGAAAACAGATATTAAGCTCCCACATTTCACTCTTCTAATAAGCTGCAAGTCTTACTAATGTACATTAGCTAACCTTTACTTTCTTTTAATTCCTTTTTCAAAGGTCCAAAAACATCCTTGTAGACATCCTAACTTCTCAAACTTTCATTATAATGTGTACAATCAGCCTACCAAAAGGACTGTAATTAGATAAAACTGAACTAACCACTACCTCTGTACATCATGATTACAGAATTGCTGTTGTAAATGAATATCAACTGCCTATTTGTCAACAAGGCTACGTTGTAATTTGCAAGCTATGCATCCACATGCAAATGTAATTATCACCGTACTTTTATTTTGTCAAATGTTTTTACATTGTGGAGCTTTTCTCCCAGGTCCTCGACCGAAAATAGGTTCCTGACCCACTCAGACATTCCCGGACAACGAATGTCAAATAAAAAAAAATATATTGATCTGCTTTTCAATTCCCGCAC
>NC_056731.1:241452931-241523569 GCF_019279795.1 Protopterus annectens | reverse complement strand
GCTTAGTAGGGAGATAACCAAGGATTTGTTAGAGGGTTCTTATTTAGGATAGTACTTTTCTTAGCGACAGCCATTGTTCATTAGGGACATGGGAACCAGACAAAGGGTAAATTTATGATTTCTCATCCAGCTGTCAATGTTTCATTTGAACAGGGTCAGGATGAACATTGTTTACACAGGGAACTCCATTCCACAGTGCGGGGATCCTTTGGGACATTTTGGTCTCTCAAACATGTTGTTTATTTCACAATGAAGCTACGATCCCAAGATGTTGTGCTGTTAGTTTTGTGCATGTGCACTAGATCCATCAGGGCTGATTCTGAGGAAGCCCTGTAAGCCAGGCAAAGATCCCTTCTAAGCAGCCTATAGGAAACTAAATACAGAGACAGAACCTTTAACCAATTATTGAAGGATAAGATATTCATGCCTTGAAATCTCCTGGTGAGAAAGCTTTGCTGGCTTTGGAACTGCTGCAAGTGTCTGGTTAGAGGCATGAAAAAGGGGGCACTATATTCAGTAAGTCTGATAAGGGCTGTGTAGAGTTGTCCTGCAACTTCCTTGCACCTGGATGACATACTTGTACCTATAAGTGGAGCAACACAGAATGATTTTCATACCGTCTTATCTACATGTTGGTCAAAGGTGATATTGCTGTCTACATATGTTCCCAGATCCCTTACTACTGGGTCGAGTATTAGGAGTATTTTATCAATGTAGTAATTACCTTGGTTAACAGTTTCTCAAATGGTGTTTTAGTGCATGTTTTGACATTGAGTTTTAGGTCATACCTTTGCCACTAGCCATTTGTCTGCCCTCCTGCAAGATGTTGGTTAGCTCCCAATTTACAGTCATCTGCCTTGAGCATTAGTAGTGACTACTGAGAAATAGATGCCAAACAGGAGTGGGCCCAGCATGAAGCTCTGAGGTACTCCCACTAGTGAGTGGTCTCTTGGTGGAGGTGGTCTCACTAATCCTGACTTCTTGAGTTTTGTCTGTGAGCCAGCCTGCAATCCAGCAAGTTAAGTAAAGATTTACACCTAGCTCAGGAAAGCTTGTCAATAAAGTCTAAGTGGGTTATTGAATTGACTGCCTCAGTTAGGTCAAGACACAGTATGCACTGTTTTATCCTTGTCCATGCCTTGGTGACTCTCTCGAAGTCTACCAGGTTAAGAAGGAGTGACCTTTCATTAACAAAGACAAATTGAGATGGTCCCCCATCAATGTGGAATTGTATGCTACCATCTACAGTGTGTCTAGCATGAGGTCTGATGGAAAGGCTGTTAGAGCCAAATGGATTGCCAACATTTCTTTGAAAATGATGTTTAGCTTCTCAGAAAGAAGTCCTCAGGCTTAAACCTTCAGATTTTGCTGACTGACTCATTGTGCATAATCCAGAGTCTGTGATGAGCAAATTGCTTGACACTAAAGAAACAAATGTCTTGTAGTGGTAAACTGGTTTTGCAAAGAATAAAATTATTTCAACAGAGCTAAAAACAATGACAAAGTGAACTCTACAAGTTGAGAGATCTGGTTCAAAAGACTGTACAGCAACCTGGGTGGGCTGGTGTGACAAAAGAGATGATTTTTCTGTGCTGTGATATAGAATCAGAATTGCCTAGACATGTTAAGGCCTTGCTGTGTCTAAACATGGTGGCTGTCAAAAAAAACAAATTACTAGAAAACGGAAAACAAAATCTAAACCAACTGCATTAGAAGCAGTGAATATAGTAACCGATACAAAACAACTGGAACTGAAATCCTTAGAAAAGGGTAGGCGCAAACTACATACAGGGTAGGAATGAGGTTTAAAAGAAGGCAAGACTTAAATGAGCCATGTAATGTTTGACTGAAAACAACTGGTAAGTTAAGTGATGTATAATGTTTGCAACTGGGAGCATCAGTATAATTTGTGATGTAAAATGCTTGCAACTAGGATTGTGTCACTGTGTTTCATTTTCATTTATATAAGTGTATGATTGCTTAAGTCATAAGTGATGGTAAAAGATGTTACTTGTTTAAAAGAAAAGGGGAGGAATTGAATAATGTATGTAATATTGCTTAGGTTATATGATATATAGCAATATACGTAAACTATAATGCTTATTAATGTTAATTTAATACAATTTGATTACGTTTGTATAAATGTAAATTTGGATATGTCATAAGTGATAATTCAATAAAGGTGTTTAAAAAAAAAAAACAGACTGCACAGCAGCCAGTGAAATTTTCTCATAAGGAGTCCGATACCAAGAAAATGGAAAAAGACGAGGAATATTGATCCTTCACAAAAATATTCTTTGTCATCTGTTTCTGTTGAGAGAAATGAAGGAAACCTCTGTGTCAAAAGAGCTTAGGCCCCCAAAATGGCTGCTAAAAGTCTCCAACAGGGGAGATCATCTCATTTTTGAGGATGATGGACAACCACATGGACTGACAGCTTACCTAATTGGTAGGATAACTCAATGCAGATTAGTCTACACATTTTGCCAGATCAAATGTCAAGGTTATAAGCTACAATATTGGGAGGCCCTTACACAAAACTTAATTTGTGAGCTTTGTGAATGGGGACGATGAAGTAGGCATTCTGCATATCCACGACTACAAAAGGTCATTCTATGTCAAGACAGGTAGTACCGGCCTGAGTCCAGAGAGCACAGGAATAAAGCACAGACTTCGACCCAGGCAATCACGATTCAGTTAGCAGCCCCAACACTAAAGAAATCAATCAGTGAGGGGAAAGGGGTCTGTCCCACTTGTCACTCCCATGATGGGGGTAGGGAGAGTTGTATGCACACAGTACCTGTGCTAATTTCCATATCTCCAGTGGACACATTGAGTAGGTGTGATGCCCCTTGTGGGTTCTGGGAAAACCATCCCATGTGGTTCAGATCTTGAGACAAGGCTGCTCAAAGGGAATATCCATTGCAGAAGTGAGGATGGCCCTTTCTATATCAATCAAAAACAGGTCATCTACACGAAGGGCAAATGCACGGCTCAACAAGTATAGGATCCAAAGCAAAAAACAGAGCCAGCATACAGTGTTCAAAAATTTATTGTAATGAGAATTAAGTCATTACAAAAGTAAAAAAACAAACCGATTTCGGCAGGAATAAACACAGCCTTCCTCAGTGTTGGTTACATACATAGTGGTGAACAAGAATATATATACTCACACCCAAACACTCCTCATTAATCAATTTGGTTCAATCAAAGATTTTCATTAAGACCAGGCGGAAATAATGCCCCTAATTTGATTATCCACTTTTTTTCTTTGGTGTTCAGAATCGAGTGTAACCCAGTTTTGTTATGCTTGTTGCCAGCCATCCTATCAATTATAATAAAGGTGAATTTGGCAGAAGCATGTACTAAATGGTGTTTGTATAATGCATTATTCTGTCTCTTGTTTTTAATATTGCTGATATGTTCTGAAATCCTAATTTTGATTGGTCTGGATGTTTGTCCTACATAAAATGAACCACAATGGCAGGTGGCCAGATAAATGACCCAGTCAGTGCTACAGTTCGCGAAGAACCTGAGATCATGAACTACTGGACAATTTCTACTTGAGAATTGTTTAGTCTTATTGATCTTGTTACAGTTTGTGCAATGTCCACAAGGGTAGCAACCTATCAATGGGTCCCCTGTCATTGTTGTTTAGATAAGGTTGGGGTCATCATGCCTATGCCCATGTTTAAAGTGGTTAAAAAAAGAACCAAGGTTTTTTCCTTTGCGAAATGAAAAAAGGCATTTATCTGGTATAAGAGTGGATATATCTGGATCATATTTGAGAATGTTCCAGTGTCTTTCTACACTATCAATCAAATGATTGGAATTTCTAGCATACGTAGTCATAAATCTTAAAGTTGGGTCTCGATTAGGTTTGTGTTGATTACATTGCAGTAAGTGATCCCTATCAAAGGAATCGACCATGTGACTGGCAGCTAAGACATAGCCCATGCCGTAACCCCTAGACTTGAATCTATTGGTAAGGTCTCTCCTATGAATCTGGTGGGAGGAATCATTGGAACAGATACATTTAATTCTGATGAACTGAGATTTTGGGATGTTGCGTATGACATGTGGGGGGTGAAAACTAGAGGCATGGAGGATAGTGTTATACTCCCAGTGTTTTCTAAAGACCTCAGTGGATAAAGTATTGTCAGCCAGCTTGGTGACAGCAACATCCAGGAAAGTAATATTATGACGGTCATACTGGACAGAGAATTCCAGTCCCCAGATGTTATTGTTTAAATATTTGAGAAATTCATGTAGCATAACTACTTCCCCTGTCCAAACCAACCAGCAGTCGTCAAGGTAGCGTCTCCAGATGTCAATGTATGGTAGAAATGTATTGTTAATGGAATTATAAATAATATGATGTTCAACAAAGGCCATGAAGAGATCTGCATAGATGGGGGCAAATGATGCCCCCATAGCTGTGCCCTTGACCTGCCAGTAACATTTGTCCGAATACAGAAAGACATTGCTGGTAAGAACCAGTTTGGCTAACTCGATCAAGAAAGAGTTGAAAGATGATGGATATAAATCTGCCTTGTCCAACCAAAACGACAAGGCCTCAAGACCAGATTGGTGTGGAATGTTGGTGTATAACGAACAGACATCCAGGGTACATAATAACCAATTGTCTTCAAGCTGGCTATCGGAAACAATCTGAAGGAAACTAGTGGTATCATGTAGTCTTGAACGTATCATGCCCAATAAAGGTTTGAGATGTTTAGTAAGAAACAATGATAGCGGTTCTGTAATGTAGCCCCTTCCCGAAACAATTGGTCTGCCCGGAGGGTTTGAGGGGTCCTTGTGGATCTTGGGCAGGAAGTAAATGTATTGTGTGGATGGATCCTTGACAATAAGTTGTTGTGCAATGTCATTAGTTATGATACATTCATCTCTGGCCCAATATATAAATTCCTCTATTTGTTTTTGAAATCTAGATGTCGGATCAATACTCATCAAAGAATAATATTTAGGATCGGACAACTGTCTATTTGCCTCTTTGTCATAGGCACTCCAATTTAGGATCACCACGGCACCCCCCTTGTCAGCCGAAATAACAATATTTTCATTGTTTTGTAACTCAAAAATTGCTTCCCGTTCAGCTCGAGATACATTATTTGATTTGAAATGAATATCGGAACCAGAGAAATGAAGGTCATTGAGAATATTCTTCTGAAACTGTTGTACCAGTGGATGCATAGGTGGAACAAAAGTGGATTTGTGATATGTAAATCTGTCAATACCATCATGCCCAGAATCACCAAAAAATAATTTGAGATTCAGAGTTCTACAAAAAGAAACAACATCTTGGGCTAACAAATCCTCAGAGACCATGAAACCTGGTACAAAAGACAACCCTTTATTAAGGACCAGCAAGTGTGTTGAAGATAATACAAAATCAGATAAATTTAACACATTACTGTTTTGTAAAGTGCCTAATTCTCCATGACCATTTTCAGTAAACTTTCTATGTTCTTGTTTGCTGCCTGGTGGTCACTTGGGTTGAGCTTGGTTCTATTAATTTAAATTTAGTATTACTCTCCAGGGGTCACAGCCAGTATTATTTATTTTGTCAATCATTTGGGCTGTATTTGTCTGAATAACAGAATCTGATGCAATGTCCAATCCATTTTGAAATTGTTTGTTTGGAAATTGCCTTTCCTTGCACTCCAGGAGCGTATACTACAAATAGTTGGTCAGACTTTCTGTTTGCCTTTGTTCTGTCCAAGTAGTAGCGTAGTTGTCTGTGAATGTCCAAAGTGTGTAGCAGCTTTTCCCCTTTATTTTGAGGATTGGGGAAGAAAGTAGGCAGGTGAATTGCTTGATTTAGACACACCCTGGATATCACTTTTGGCATAAAAGAAGGATTGGTTCTTAAAGAAACCCTGTCCTGATGAAAAATGAGGAATGGAGGTACTGCCATGAGGGCCTGTATCTCCGAAACCCTTCTTGCTGAGGTAATTGCCAACAGGAAAACTGTTTTCCAGGAAAGAAATTGCAATTCTGAAGATGCTGCTGGTTCGAAAGGAGGAAGAGTTAATTTTTCCAACATGAAATTGAGGTCCCATGCAGGCACTGGTGGTTTTCTGGGAGGTTTGATATTCTTTATCCCTCTTAGAAATTGTCTTAGCAAAGGATGTGAAAACACAGGTGGATCAGTGTTGTATTTTGCTGAAATTGCCGAAGCGTGTATTTTTATGGAGGAATAGGAAAGTCCATTATGCAGCATGTCTGCCAAGTATTCCAATATCTGTGGGATGCTCATTACTGATGCATCCTGTCCCTTGTTGGTATTCCAGATATTGAATCTCTTCCATTTGGCTGAATAAGTCTTTCTGGTGGAAGGTCTGCGTGCTTCCAATAATATCTGTTGAACTTCCTTGGAGAGAGAGATATGAGGAGAAATCATGGGAGCCTCCAAGCTGTCAGCTGTAGAGTTTGCAGGTTGGGATGAACCGTCCTGTAATTGTGCTGAGTCAATAGTGGAGGCCATTGAGGCAGGGGCCACGGCTTGGTGCAAGTTATGCTCCTTAGTAATGGATACCAGTGCTGTCTTGGCCAATCTGGAGCTATTAAGATGCCTTTCAGTTGCTCTTCTTTGATCTTAAGTAACACTTTGGTCATTAATGGTAGAGGTGGGAATGCATAGATTGTTAGGGAGTTCCAGCTGAATGAGAGAGCATCTATTCTCCAGGCTTGTGAATGGTGTGTCCTCCAGCAGAACTTTTTCAGATGATGATTGAGGTGGGAGGCAAAGAGATCTATGTCCGGCCTCCTCCATGCCTGAGTTATTTGTGCAAAAATGTCTGGATGCAACATCCATTCATGCGGATCCAGGATGTTTCTGCTTAGACTGTCCGCCAGAACATTGTCCCTGCCCGGAACAAACTGGGATTGCAGCTGTATGTTCAGTTTCAGGGACTTTTCCCAAAGAGTCATTGTTAGTCTGCAAAGGGGGTATGAATGAGTACCTCTCTGCTTGTTTATGTACCACATAACAGTGGTGTTTGTCTGTCTTTATTAGTAGATGACCTTGTTGAAGAAATTTTCCGAAGGCCTCGATTGCATGTATTACTGCTAACATCTCTTTTTGATTGATGTGTAGATGCACTTCCTGGGGGTCCATTGCCCTTGAATGCATCTGCCCTCCATGTGCGCCCCCCATCCATGGTCTGAGGCGTCTGTTGTAATGGTTTGGCTTGTTTGAGGTTTGTTGAAAGGCATACCTTTGTTTAACTGGCTTGCTTGGGCCCACCACAAAAATTCCCTTTGTAGACATGGGATGAGTGGGATAATTGCTTCTAAGCTGTGGCTGTGTTGAGACCATAAACTTTTCAGGTACCATTGTAGTTTTCTCATGTGTAGTCTTGCCAGTGGAATCAGTAAAATGCAAGATGCCATGAAACCCAGGGCCTGCAGGATTTTCCTTGCAGTCATCTGGGTGAGCTTTGCTAGGCTTTTGAAGTAACGTGGTAATTGTTCTTGCTTCTCTTCTGTGAGGTAAGCCATTTGAGAATCTGTGTCTAGTTTGGCTCCTAGAAAAATTATTTGTTGGGATGGCAGTAGTCTTGATTTTTGTAAGTTGACTGTGTATCCCAAAGCCTGTAGTAAGTGAATGACATAGTTCAAGTTTCTTATCAAGGCTTGCTTGCTGTCCGCTTGTATAAGGCAGTCGCCAGATAAGAGTATATTTGTATCCCCTGGAGTCTGCAGTGTGCAATTACTGATGCCAGGCATTTAGTGAATACTCTGGGCGCAGTAGATAAGCCAAAAGGCAATGCTGAGAATTGATAATGCTCTGACCCTGCAAGAAATCTGAGGTATCTTCTGCAACTGTGTCTGATTGGGACATGCAGTTATGCCTCCTTGAGGTCCAGAGTAACCAGCCAAGACCCCTTGCCCAGCATGGGAAGGAGTTGCTGTAGCGTCAGCATTTTGAATTTTGGTACAATGAGAAACGTGTTTAGAGCGGACAAGTCCAGTATAGGCCTCCATTGCTTTTCTTTTCTTGGAACAAGGAACAGTCTTGAGTAAAATCCCTGGCCTTGTTCCTGAGGAGGAACCTTTTCTATTGCTTTGATTTGTCTCATCTTTGAAACTTGTTCGAATGCCTCTGCCCTTTGATTTTGTGGCAGGTTTGGCATGCCTTGCCTTGTTGGTAAAGTGTGGAAATGGAACCTGTAACCTTGGTCTATTATGTCCAGAATCCATTTGTCCTTTGTTAAAATGTGCCAATTTTTTGAAAATAAGGATAATTTTCCGCCTAAAGGTGCTTCTCTTTGAGCCTTGGTCGGCGGTGTCAAAGTCAAGTCATTGTGATTGTCCCTGTGGAGCAGGGGTGGTCCCTGCGCTACCTCTTTGATTAGACGGTTGCCATTGGCGTCCCCTGTAGGAGCCTCTGTATTGCTCTCTTCCTCAGGCACGCCTGTTTTTTCCCCTTTGAAACTTGTCAGTGTCCGGAAAGGACCAGTTCTTAGAAGGCCAATTCCTGCTGAACCTAGGTGGCTGAACCTGGAGGAAATCCTTGACTGTTTGCACTGATTTAGAATTTTCCTCAACTGATTTCAACACATCCTGAGCATTAGCACCAAATAGCTTGCGTTTTTCCAGAGGTGCATCTAGAAGCTTTGCTTTAACATGATCTGGCAATGCCTGTTCTTTCAACCATGCATGTCTACGTATGACAGCCCCTGTCATAGCTGCCCTACATGAAGCTTCCAATGCATCATAACCACACTGAAGAAAATGAGTGCTAGCCTGCTGTGTGTTATGGACCAAATCCCGCAAGGCCTTTCTATCTAAAGGCTCAGGAGAGGCTAACTTTTTCTGTAAATCATCCATCAAGAAATCCTGATACTGAAACATATGAAAAAGGCAATTAAGGGCCCTCATGGCAAGTGTGGTAGAGGTATAAACTTTTTTGCCCCACCTCTCCAGGGACCTAGCTTCCCTGTCTGAGGGCAAAGGATTTTTGGCCGTGGATGTGGCCACCCCTTTGGGCCCCTGGGAAATAGTTTCTAGATCAACAGAATGGGCCTTAAAGAAATGTTTGTGAGTTTCTGGAACCCTGTAGTATCTGTCTGGCTTGACAGGAGCAGGGGGGAGAGAATCAGGAGAAGCACTCGAATCTGAGTACACATCATCCAGTACATCTAACACTGGAGGGATAGCTAAAGGCCTATGTTGGGGAAGCTTAAGGAAGGTACAAAGCCGTTTCCTGGAGTCAGAGAATTCCTGGCCTTGCCACTGAAAATGCTCTCTCATGGAGTGGAGAATTTCCCCAAAAGAAATATCCTCAGGAGGAGAGGCAGAGGGAATAGATTCCTCCGCATCAGAATCCTTGTAGGCCTGGAAGGACTCTTCCTGGGTATCTGAGTGATCAGAGTCACCACAGGCTTCATCTGAAGAAAGGGCATCTGTATGCTGAACCCTGGCCCTTTTGTCAGGAGGTGGCTGAGAACCTCTGTCAGGATGGGCCTGGGAGCCTCTGATTAAAGAAATTAAATCTGCAGCTAAAGTCATGATTTGTTTATCAGTAGAGGGCTGAGGCAAAGCTTTAGGAGGGTGAGACTTAGCCTGGCTAGCAGCCTTAGCACGTGTGTAGGCCTTGATAGACATAGGGGGGCCTAGCTGCCCCACGTGCTGGAGTAACCCTGTCCACCGGTATGGTCTCAGGCAAATCTTGGGCTTCAGTTTCTGGAGGAAAATCAACAACCGGCACCGGCGCAGGCTCCGGGGCCGGAGTGAGCGGTAAAGCGGTGTCGTCGGTCCAGAGCGGTGGAACGGTGGAACAACTGCCTCAGAAGAGACCGATGCACTCGCGGTAGTTTTTGGCGTGGTGTCAGTGGAAGTCGCGGGCCGAGAATGTCGGTCCCGGTCCTTCCGTTTCTTGGAAATAGGAGGTGTCGGTTGTTCCGACGGCATGGTATAAGAGTATTTATCGCCAAAAAAGTCTTCAGCAAACTCTGCCCGGCGCCGTGTGCGCTTACTTAAGCAAGCACAGGCAGTACAGGCCGAGACGTTGTGGTCTGGGCCAAGGCAGTAAGAATGGAAGTCCTTATGAGGTATTTGTTTACCACAAGACAAACAGTTATTAACTTTTTCAGTTTTTTCTGACATCGACTGAGGCAAGAAAAAGATCCCCAACGGGGTACTTAGCTTTTTGATGACTTCGGATACGAAAAACACAGGAGCTGACCAACCGGCACTTGCAAACTGCTTCTGCTTCGGGCACCGCGCAGCAAGAAAGACTGAGGGAGATGGCATCGGCTGATGCTTTTATACCCCAGCCACTCTGACGTCGGGGAGGAGGAGACATCAGCTGACGCCGGACCCAGACTTTGGAATCCGGCCGACCGAGGGCTGCCTGAGGCAGGACAACCCATATGTAAGGACTGCAGTTGCATTCTTGAAGGACATCTCCTTCACACACCATGGAAGCTTATCTTTCTTATACATTTGAATGAAATCAGAAAGAGCTAACTATTTGTAAACTGAACATTCCTTCCATGTGGTGGAAAATGTCGGGCACACAGCAGAGGATGATGGAAGGACCTTGTTAGTGGTTATTACTGGGGAACAAATGCCACTCTTGCTCTGGAAGCTGTTACTTACGTTTTTTTGCCCACATAGTATTATTGCTGCTTTCTCTGAGATGGTCTTTTCTCTTTTTATAGTTCAGATCCGAATTGTTTTCCATAAAGGATCAAGATTTGCAAAATTTTTACTGAATATTTCAGAAAAGGGGAATGAAAGAACTGATCTTCACTAAGAGCGGACCAAAGACAGGTATTTGTCTAGTGGAGCATCTAAATAGCAGAGTTTTGAACTATGCATGTCTGCATTATAAAATAAAAAAAAACTATGCAATAACCACCCTGAAACAAGCAACAAGAGAAATTTGTCCACACTAATACATGGGCATCAACGACTTCTGATGTCTGCAGTTAAATTGTTCACCTTCCTTTTAGGAAATGAATATCTTCCCTAGGACAAATCCTCCACCTGCTTATATTTCCTCATTACTACAGGGGACATAGGAACCAACTGTCTATTTTCAGAATAGCAAATGTTTAAACTTTCTTTCCAGAGCTATGAAAAAGCCTACATGACCAGTCATCAAGAAGAATGTTTACAGCAATTTTCTTTCTCAACACCTTAGATATAGATAGGTTTATGACAGATGGATTTTCAACAGGATTTTTGTATTATAATCATCATTACTGTGAACTTGTGGTACATTACGCCCTCTTGTATTTAAGTACTAAAGCAGACAGCCAAAGTAATTACTCCTATTCTGCTGCCAACACCTGGAAGAGAACCTATTAACATTAGAGACAATTCTAATATATTAGATTTAAACATGTACAAAATTTTTAAATCGTGAATCTGCTCTTGTTCGACACCTGACTAAAAGTATGCCACCTCCCATCTTATTACACCCTCCAGAAACTACCTCACACTCTGAACTCGCTTCTCCTATTTCCTAACATTCATTCTCCTGTTTTTCTTATTATTACTCTTTACATATTTCTGAAGTAATATACCCTTTCTCTGACCTATCTAATCTCTTATCGGCTACCTAAATACACTAACACCTTACATCATTCTTTTGTCTTTACCCTCTGTATTCTCTTAGTCTTTGTATTTTTCAACATCTGCATTAATCTTGTACCGAACCCATTTTGACAATGCATATCTTGCACTGCTCACTTTTCACTTGTATTCTCTTCTACAAAACAAACTCCTGTAGCAATGTAATATTTTTTATTAACAATGTGTTCACTGAAAGTCCCATATTAATATGCATATGAATATACAAGAACCAGGATACACCAGCACATGACTGAATTACGACAATTCTGTTAGATAAAACATTTACTGATGTAAGCACTTTCATGGTCGGAATGACCGTTTCTTTAGACCAATAATGTATACAGCTCGTTTCTTCAGACCAATAATGTATACAGCTCACAAACATTTTAAAATATTTAGACTCCTATCAAATGTTGTCATGAACCAAAAACATCCTATCAAATGCATTAAAACAAATTGCTGAGTCAGTGTAATTCAAGAATTTTATTGGTTACATTACAGTTTGTGATCATTGCTGATGCATTACAACTCATCAACCAATGATTTTATCTGTATATAGGTTTTCTCACCCTTTATTCTCACTGATGGGTCATTTTGCTAGTTTGAGGTTTTTAACAAAGCTCATGGGCCTCTTTTACCCATAATGCAACCCCCTAGCTTCCTCAGAGCTTGTTTGCCACTAGCAGTGACAAAGTAAAAATTTTATATATATATATATATATATATATATATATATATATATATATATGTGTGTGTGTGTGTGTGTGTGTGTGTATATCCCTCAAAAAATACACAAGTAAAGGAATTCTGAGGTTATATGGCCCTGTAATATCCTACTGTGCTACTCGATCTCCCAGGAGTATTGGCAAGGGGGTACGGTGGGAGGGTTGTGAGAATAAAGGGCATGATGGACAACACACATGGAATGGTATGGCAAGTACTTCTTCATGTGATGCTGTCAATCTCCTCTTTATTCTCACAGATGGGACCGCGTCACCAGCAACCTGACTATTGGGTGGCTCAGGGGAGAATATTCCTCAGAACCACAGAACCGAATAAGCCCTATTCCTAGAGGTCAAATCCACTTTGTAATGAATAATAAAGGTATGAGGTTTTGCCCGAGTTGCTACAGCATAGATGTTAGCCAATGGTAATCAAGCTTGAAATGCCACAGATGCAGCTACAGACCTTGTGGAATGAGCTATAACAGTATTTGGAAGTGGCCATACACTTGGTAAACACCCTGGGGGCTTTAGTGAGATCAAAGGGAAGAGCTTGATACCAGAAGTGACTGGCTCCTAGCCGAAGTGCAAGAACCTTCTGGATCACCTCTCCATTAGAATGTGGTAGTAAGTACCCTGAAGATCTATACAGCACATCTAATTGTCTTTCTCCAGGAAAGGAAGCATCGACTGCAGTGTACCATCCGGAACTTGGTCTTTTTTTTTTTACAGACATGTTTAGATTATTGAGGTCCAAAATGGGTCTCCAGTCCTGTTTTCTTTGGAACTAAAAAGAATCTTGAGTAAGCTCTGGATCATCTCTGGTCTGCAGGGACATCTTGGATGACTGTTTTCTTAGTAACTTTTGGATGTCTGATGTTGTTTGTTCCTTTTGACTGGGTGAACATCTGGAACCGATATGTTTATGGGAGCAGGGAAGGAGAAGTGAATGATACATCCTCTAGATATAATGTTCTGCACCCACTTGTCATTTATGTTTTGCCAGGTTTTGTGGTGCAGAGACAACAGCCTCAAGAGGTGGGCAATTGGGCACTCCTTCAGGAGCACTGGAAAAATCTACCAAAGAACGATTCTCTGGAGCCCTGATTTTGCAGGCCTCCTCTGTCACGAGGGCAGCATCATAAGGAACTTTCACCCTGTGTGTCTTGGAAAGATCTTTGAGATTTCCTGAACCACATTTTCCCACTACCTCTTTGACCTTTGGGAAAGGGTCTAGTAGGTGTGGAAAAGCGTACTCCAACGGCAGATAAGGTCTTACCTTCCTGTTCACACCTGGTGAGCATTTCTTTTACTTTTGGTCCAAAAAAGAGGATCCATCAAAGGATGTGTTAATGAAGAAAGACTTGAAGGGCTCCAGGAAATCATAACGATGCATCCAGGCCTGCCTCCTGAGAGAGATGCCTGAACCTGCTGGCCTACCCATTCCATCTGCTGCACATGATATAAGCTTCAAGGACAAGTTCACAACTGAATTTAGGGTGGCGAGCTGAGCATTATCTGCCACCACATCAGCTACAGCTCCTTGGAGGGAGTCTTGATTGTTCCTTTAGCAGGTCCCTCTGCAATCTAGTGAAATGGTTAAGATAATTCAGTGACCTCAAAGCAGAGGTCACTGACGAAAAGGTGTGCTCCTCATACTTATCCATGGTTCTGGAGTCTTTATTAGAAGGATGGATAGAAGAGCTGGTCTCAGAAAGCTCCTTTTTAGTGGCCACTGCCATGACCATGGCATCAACTGCTACACCTTTTGTCAAAATGTTCTTGCCCTTAGAGGCCGTAATATACTTATTTGGCCTCCTAGGAGTAGGATCTATGGTGTCTGGGGTCACCAAAGCCTTTCGAGAGTCTAACTCCACAAGCTCACTGAAAGGAGGGCTCAACCCAAGAGCTTGAAGGACAAGACACAAAGGCCTTCAGGTAAACAGACTCCTCGGCTGAAGGGGAGGTGGACTGTTAGTAACCTCTCTGCTTTAAGATTTCCGGGATGTCTCATAGGTTGGTAGTGGGCTAGCTGCCCGAAGGCATATATTAGCCCAGCCATGCTGTGCGGTATTCACTGCCCCTATAGTAGTTCCCTAGACCCTTGTACTAGCAACTAGTACCCTTGGCCCCTATCTAGTAGTGCTGTTGGTGTTGTGATCCCCAGTGTGAACTTTCTGTTACCCATCCACTCATCAAGGTTCCTCTTGAAGAGTGATAGTGAGGGACCCTGTTTCATAGGAAGGGAAGTCTCTGCGAAGGGAATCTATCCCTCCAGCATGTTCTATTCATTGTTGTGTTGAGGTTTATATCCGTAGAGCGTGTAGCTCGAGTAGATTTGGTTTTGCTAAGATGGAGCATGTTCAACAATTCTGGGTTGTACATGGCTCTGTACGTTAGACAGAGATTGCCTCTAAGAAAGCGGTATGCAACAGAGAACAGTCCTAGCTTTTTCAATCGTGCTGCATAGGGCAATTGTTTGAGGCCAGTAATCCTCTTGATTAGGTACTTCTGTGGTCTCTCCAGCTGCTGGAGATGTCTAGCCAGGTATATTCCAATTGGTGCATTGTACTCAATAATGGGTCTGATGAGGGAAGAGTAGAGGGCCACCATTACAGCCTTAGATCTTGATGCAAACCCTTTCTTGATCAGATGGGTCACATAGAAGGATTTTCTAAACACTTTGGCAACATGGTTATCAAAGGAAAGCCGACTATCTACTTGGGTCCCTAGATCCCTAATTTCTTCTTCAGATTTCAGGGGATTACCTCCTATGTTGTAGTTTGCGGGTTTTTCCAAAGGGGATTACTACGCATTTTTTTTGCATTTACCTTGAGACCATGGCTTTGACACCATGCAGTCTCATTTAGGCCCTTCTGGAGGATCTCCATGTCGGCCAGAGACTCTATTATAGCACCCAGTTTGCAGTCGCCCGCAAACTTAGTCAGCCACAGCCCTTCCGTGCTTGCCTGTACTTCTGAGAAGTATATGCTAAACAGGAGGGGCCCCAGGGCACATTTCTCCAAAAGAGAAATATTCAGGAGGTGACCGTGAGGACCCTTCTGCTTCACTGAGGTCAGTATCAGATGTGACGGACTCCCCTGGGGAGTAGAGATGCTTCCTCTTGCATGTCCTCTTCTGATGGACTTCCACAGTGGGATATTTTGGGGAGGTTTAAGAAGGGGGGGGGAAGGAGTCCCCTGCTGGACATTCTGAGGCCTAGGGTTTCTGCGGACCTGTGAAGAGGGTAGGTGAGAAGACAGACACCTGGACAGAGCTTGGAGGAAGATCAGAGGGAGATTGTGTATCAGAGTGAATGTAGTCAGAACCCTCCTCATAACTTCAAAGGCAGTCCACCCCTGCTCTGAAGAACTCCCCGGATCAGACAAATGAGTTGTCAGAGCTGATGGAGCCTCCGGAGCAGAAGACTGAAGCTCCGAAGCCCCCAGGAGGCAGGGTCGGATCTGGTGAGATCCAAACCAGCTCCCCGGACCTAACCAGAAAGAGTCTGCTCCCAGAGGTCTTCTGCTTGACTGGGTGGAAACACTCTGGTCAAATACTGGATCCAAGGAAGCTACAAGTCCTGGACCCGATACAGACAAGCTGGATCTCAGAATCTTCCAGCTCCGAAACTGAGGAATAGATCGGAGGAGGAGCAAGCACTGAGGGGGAAGGCTGTGTCTGATCTGTTGCCTTTGGGATCAGATCCAATAATAATATGGCTAAAGCCAAATTAATAGTCTCTGCATCACCCTATTCAAAACTTCATCAGACTCCTGGTGGACTGAAAAGAGAGGGTAGGTGACCTGAATATGGCTAGGAAAGGTGACAGGAGCCGAGAGTGGACTGGATCCAGGGAAGGTAATTGGCTCCTACATCGGAATTCAGAAGTTAAAGTCGACTTCGGGGCTGAGGTTCTTGTTGTTCCTAAAATGCCTTTGAACCGACTTGAGTTGCCTGCTGCAAAGATTCTTTTGGAGCAGACAGTTTGGGAGCCTTCTACATAGGCCACAGGAAGATCTTGGCTCCAAAGAAGCTTGTTTTTTCCATTTGTCCAATTTTTCAGACTTACCAGATTTTGAAGATTCAAGCGATATAGCCTCAGAAAAAGGGGTCTTAATCAGACCCTTTAAAATAAGTTTGATTTTACGCTCCACCAATGCCCTCTGGTTGAAACCATGGCAGATGGAGCACGACTCTTGTAAATCAAGAGGCTCCAAGCAATAAACACACAGAATGTGAATCGCTTAAGGAGCATCTTCTTTCCACATTTCTTGAAGCCTAAGGGCTTCCCTTCCTGCTTTTGAGACATACCTGAAAGAAAGTAGTACAGATGAGGAGGAGCTGAGTACACACACACACACACACACACACACACACACACACACACACACACACACACACACACACACACACACACAAACACAGCTCAGCAACAGTCCTCTAACTTAAAAGGACAGACAAACAAACTTTTTTTTTTTTGGAGTTAGAAAAGGAGAAAGGGGTTAGAACATCCACTAACTAAAACAGATGTTCATTAGATATCCTCTAACTTAAACGGATTCTAACAACTACTGAAGACAGAAGAAAGACTAAACAAGAGTAAAATAAAATATTATTTAAAGATAAAAGTAGTTTCTTTACCTTTTAGAAGGATATGACTAAGTAGAAAAAATTAAACACTTAGCCTAGAGCTGCTGCATCCAACCTCTTTGCTGTGCGGCAAACAAGATCTGAGAAAGCTAGGGGGTTGCATTAAGGGTAAAACAGGCCCACGAGCTTTGTTGAAGACCTCCAAAATGGCCGAGACATATCAGATCCGACCCGTCAGTGAGAATAAAGGTGAGATTGGCAACCTCACATCATTCATTAAAAAGTATGTCTTCTTAAAGGAAGAGAACACTGACATGAAATTAGTTTCTGTATGTCCTCAAACACACACAGTGCAACTTGGAATCAAACGTGTGGGCAATCTAGAAGTAGGGTTCAAATACCAGATTTTGATTACATAATCCAAAACATAACAATACAACAGAAATATACATCAGGAGTTCAGTGATGAAAAACACAACACCATATTTGGATCAACAGGGTGGCAAAAAGCTCTAAAATGCCATAGAGAGTGCAGAGGCTATACAGTGCTTCTAGGTAACCATTCTCAATTAATTACTCCCTTCAACAAGTATACACATCTCCAACAACAGTCTCCAACAAATGTTCTTTTCCGTCATGCAGATCATGCTACTTCTTTTGGAAGACGGCTTAGTTTACAGCTTTGTGCTGTCCCAAGCATTCATGGAAGATAACAGTACATATATTTCCAAAGAAACTAAATGAATACAGTGACAATGCATGGTTAAGCATATTACAAAAAAGTGTGCTTTGGGGGTGAATTACAGGACAACCACTTCTTTACTAAGCTGCCACTTCAATTCAATCAGCCCTGCAGAGCTGCCAAGAAAGGGATAAGTAATGGTTACCTCAGGCTAAATCAGATTTATGAAGGCTTCAATGACAAGATATTGATCTAGTAAGTGAGGCACGAATAGAAAAAAAAAGTGGTGAAAGGGAAATAGTGACCTGAAATGAATAAGAAAAGTGCTTATACTGAGAAAGGACAAATATCACTGAAACCAATCACAGCAAATGTTAAAGCAGATGGTGAGAAATCATCAAAGCCTTAACTAGGGTGGTGTGAAAGTGGCAGCTGCCCTGAGCATAACCTGTTGGAGTGGAGTGCAAGTGCAATACTGGCATTCGTTTGAGAAACCATAGATGATAACCTTGGCTTCATAAATTAATGAATTTATTGGCTTAGTATAACTGTATATAAACTCTTTGCTATAAACTCATAGTCCCCAATTTTCTTTTTTTCTTTTTTTTTTTTTTTTTGAGGCTCTCAAGCTTCAGGTTAAGGGGGTACCACTCTGCCCAGTGCATTAGATGACCTAGGTAAAGCTGTGAAAAATGAGTACCTGTTGCACCACTTAAAATGTTTACTATGGTACCCATGACTACAATCAGACTGAGCAATCTGTTAGCCCTACCGAGAAACCCACTTTGAGGATTGCCAGTCATGGTAGGGAGTATTCTTAAACAAAAAGGGATGTTGCAGGCACGTCATATGAAATTTAAATGCTTAGGCAGATAATGTCTTAACACTTTTGTGGCTGCTACTGATGGAGCTCCAGTCTAGAGATATTCAACTACAACATAACTAAGAAGATGTTAAACCAAGTTGGTTGCAATTTTGTCCATGACCTTCTTATGACAATTCTGAAGAACAGCATAAAACAAAGGCAAAATATGGGCTCCTGTAACCTGAAAAGGCATTAGAGGTGACACAAAAACTCAAGTTAAATATAAAACCTTAAAAAGTTAGTCACTTACAGAATTTATGCTTCCTGTTGGAGAACCATTAAATGATTCTAAAAAGAAAGAAAGGAATGAATTAAAAAACAGACTTATTTTAAATTACTGTTTCCAAAATACATAGATTAGAAACAAAATTACTCTGGCTCAAATAAGCACATACTGAGGGGAATTTAAGAGTCTAATCCATGTTTTGCCCATCAGTAAATATTTCAAATAAAATGACTCAGTTAAATATGGCTGAACCTCTGACCTCCAAACAACATGGATTTTTGCATACAGAATGGTAAACACTTCATGACTAAGTTCAGAATTGCGTATTAGACAGACCAAGTCATACATATAAAAGCCAAAATAAAATCAGATAAGGAAAAACATTCCCATCATGTTTTCAGTTATTTTGTGCCTATTAAAACTGAAAAGCTATATAAAACAGCATTAATTTAAATTTGCATACATTGTTACTTAAAACTGCACCTTTTTTCTAAGCCACTGGGTTTAGCAGCATACATCTTTATTCAGCTTGTGCGGTCTTGAAACAATTATCACTACAGCAGAATGTCAAAAACTGTCAAGTGATCCAATGTTTCTATAAAACTCCTGGTGTTGCTATGGACAAGTCTCCAGATGTAACTGCATGGCACATGAATGATCTGCTATAGTACTATAAAGTGTAATCTGAGCAGTTTAACAAGGGAGTACAATTAGTCTGTGCATTTACTACTTATCCTCCTTTAAGGAGGTAGTGAGGATCAATTTAACTACTACAGATGTTGAGACAGACAGTTACAGTAGCAGGAGATCAACAAAACAAAGTCAAGATGCACACTCAAAACTATCTCAAACTAGAGTTGGTAAAAACAATTATAATCCAACATTATTCCAGCTCAGAATTACACTGCTTGAGAAGTGCGCTGAGAAATCCAATCCATCATAACTTAACATGTCTTCACCTCACAAACCATAAAGGCCTTGAAACTACCTTGAGATGTATAAAACACTGCCTCCAGAAGTGGAACATAATGAAATATCAACTTTTATACAAGATATATGGTATAGCATAAATATTTTAAAAATTCAAAAGTAGTACATCCTTAAAAATGATAGCACACTGCTGACAGAAAAAGCTTCCATGCGGTTTGAGTAACTCTAGCCCCTGGACAACTTTTATTTTTTTTAATGGCTTTCTTCCTTTTCTGCTGTCTCTTTTCTTGGTTTCTAGGGGGCAAAAAAATGTGCATTCATGTTGAGTAAATAGAAAAAAAAAATCAGATCAGTTTCACTTTAAACACAGTGTGACCCAAAGCACTTGCTTTATGCAAAGCAGTAGGACATACAAATTTATCTCTCTACAGATAAGAAGCATAGGGCAGTGCTGGAAAAGCAAATATTCAGTGACTCTCAACCAGAAAAATGTTCACTTGCAAGACATGCATCAGTCAAGTACTGTATCTCCTTTGCTCACTCTCTCCAAATTCGTGACAGTAACACATTTCCTGACTTTTCAGATCTCAGACTTTCTACATATTTTTTACCTAATCTAATAAGCTCTTGCTTGAGTCGATCTCTGATCAGAGCTTTTAAGATGTACTCGCTGTAGATGCCAGGATACTAAAATGTTTGACTGGAAGAATAACAAGGATTTTCTAGAAGTTTCAAGCAGTTTAATCTGTCAAACATTCTTGCCAAGGTAGAGGCTAACAGAACTTCAACACTTTCAAAAGATACATCCCCCAAGAAACTATAACAGCAGTTTGACTTGGGAATTCTGCAATGACCACTTAACCTCCTGAATGATTAAACCTATTTTTCAGAATATCCAATGAGTTAATAACATCATGACATTTCTGATCTATGATGCAGCCACTCCACGAGTTACATTTTGAAGTTTAGTGAACTGATGCTTGGTCACACTTTCAAGAGATGGAAGAGTATAACTAAAGAATCTCCAGTAATTCACTTATATAATGTCCTTCTGGCCTTTAATAAGACTGCAATCAAGCAGAGGTTTCCCAAACAGAATTAAATCAATAACAAATAACTTTTTAAATATATAGGTAATTGCAGCAGTTAAATCAATCTACTGCTTTGCTAAGCTCAACATCTAGGTACATTAACCATAGCCTGGCAAAAGAAGAATCAACCAAAGGGGAGGTGGCAGAGGCCAGATGCTTGCTCCTTCAGACCTGTAGGAAGATGAGCTGAGCTCTGCAATGGTGTAAGGCAGCAGTGTGACTAAAAGTACAGGTATCAATACTGCCCGACACTTTTGAAGAAATGTGCAACATTGTATAATCACATCAGCATTCAGCATTTCTGACACATGTACCAAATGTAGGCTCACTACTGAGGTAAAAATCCTGACAACATCTAATGCCAAGTTGTTTCAGTGCTAGACGTACAACTAGGTACTCAGCAGATAAAAACAGATACAGCAAGTTCCAAAATGTGCAAATGTAATAAACCATTAGGAAAGTGCAGGGTTTTCATATCTCCTCTCTGGTATTATTTCAGCAACAGAGGTTTTCCAAAGAGCTGTCACCCACTTAATTGAAGGGTTCTGAATGAGTTGTGAACATAACTAGTTATTGTTTAGTGTAGGGTCGGACAAAGAAGTACCATAAAAGGAAATTGATTCAATTGCAAAACATATTAAGTTAGTATAATTTCAAGCTAAATAAAAAATTCATAGTAAGGGTGAAAAGCTGGAAATGCACAGGTCACCTTCTAACATTACAGGGTCTGTAACTTGAACCAGAAAAAAATCCAAACAATTGTGCAGATGCCAAGGCCAAAAACAAACAGGTATTACAGAGATCTGTATGAAAGATGCATTACCTTGCAAAGTTCTTACCTAACTCATGCAAGATAAATATGTTTTTTAGAAAGCACTGTAGTACTAGGTACTTAACATAAATGTAGATGTTCATGTAGATTCACTACTGCAGTAATGACTCAGGATTCCAAAACTGCAGGAGCCAAAGGCTGACCTGAATACCGATAATTTCACCTTCCCCCTCTGCCCATCAGATACCATCCCATCAGACATCAGAACATAGGTGGTATAAAGAAGAATCAGACAGCACCATGTTTTTCTTGCCCAGGATATAGGCATACTCCCCTAGGTTCTGGAGTATGATCTACCTGTGTGTGTTCCTGACCAATTTCAAAAATGGTTTAACAAGGATATTTGTAAGAGAAATATCTGAGGCTAGGAGAAATAAAATAGGATGAGATGGTACCCACCCAAGACCTAGGTTTAGAGGAAAAAGGCTGGAAGGGAGGTAATTGACACTGCAACAGTGACTCTATATAAATGTTTACATTTACGGTAAATAGCCAACACAACTGTACTATGGTCTTTACAGTTCACAGCTGCAATAATGACTTTTGGGAAGATTCTCAGAGCTAGGATGAGCTGGGAGAATGGTTAGTGGCTGGAGGAGGACAAGGCAACCCCTGGAAGATAGCTGAAGTAAATCCTGTCCTGACCTTGAACACTGCTCCTAGGGCTGCAGTGCCTGACAGACATGTGGACAAAGGACCAGGTTGCTGCCTCCAGGAACAGACCTTTTAATAAAAGCTGCAGTGGCAAGTGCAAGCTCTGGTAGATTAGTCCAGACTGTTTTGGAAACTGATTTTCCATGACATTGATAATAAAAAGAAATATGGTTACTGATTGTTTACAGGCTTCTTCTCTTTACAGTTTACAAAGGGAATAAAAAGTTGATTTAATTTCCTTTGTGATGTTGTCCTTGCCAAGCAGAACCAGAGCTGCCTGTGCACATCAAGGGAGTGAAGAATTCTCAAGAAAAAGAAGTTATGTCTTACCATAACATTCCATCTGTATTGTTGATCCTCGTTCAGTCATTACGCAAATAACCCAAGAGAACCGGATGGTGAGATCCAGGAGGGGGAAGGAGGGAAGGTCGTAATGACTGAACGAGGATCAACAATACAGATGGAACGCTATGGTAAGACAACTTTATTATCTGATATTGTTAATCCTTGTTCATTCCTTGCGCATAGACAGAGTCCCCAGCTACCTCTATTCCTGGGAGGCTCTCATGGAAGGAGATTTCTGAGCACCATAGAACCGAAAGATGCTCTTCCCCTGGAGGCCAAATCCAATTTGTAATGATTGATGAAGGTAAGAGGCGTAGCCCAAGTTGCAGTTGCACAGATGTCATGTAAAGAAGCTCTGGCATGGAAGGCAGCAGAAGTTGCCACTGACCTTGTTGAATGAGCTTGAGCTTTCATTTTAGTAGGCAATGAGATATTACGTTGTGTATAAATGAAGGTCACACAGTCCTTCAACCATCTAGCTAATGTGACCTTAGAAACAGCAGATCCTAATATAGACATTATGCAGGCTGTAAATCCAGGAATTTAATACATCTAGCTAGCTGTGTCAAATGCTCCAGTTATTATATAGGTAAGACTAATCGTACCTTAAGAGAAACAGTAAAAGAGCATGTTTATGCTATTAATAGGGAAGATGAGACCAATGCTCTAGCTAGACATACATTAGAACATGATCCAAGTCATAAATTTAAATTCATGGTGATAGACAATAAGTAGAAGCAAAAGAAAAGGGAATATAAAGAACTACACAGAGCAACAGGAAACAAAATGGATATTCCGGATGCAATCAGACAAAGGCATAGGTTTAAATGAAAGAATCTCTATAAAACCTTTCTTAAAAGACAGACCCTTCAAACATTAAATAAATATAAGTATGAAACAATTTTTTTACATGTTAAAATAAATGAAAATGTTTTCTTTTAAAAAATATGCATATATACTTATGATTGTTACGGTTAGTTTTAACACTATTACTTAAATGCATTTTTAAATATATTGAATATTTATGCTTATGTTTAAAGTACATTGATTCAGATATATATATGACTTTGAAATCTAAATGAATTAATATATAAAGATGTTTATATATATATATATATATATATATATATATATATATATATATATATTATTAGATATATAAAAATCTTCAGGCTATATTTTCAACCTTTTTATATGTGATAGTATTAAGTTGTCAGAATAATAAATAAAGTAGCTGTCACCATCTAGTGGTAAAACATGAAATAGTTAATGAATTACTGACCGATATTTTTTGGCGCCTATTTTACTATTTAAACTGCTAAGTATTGTCAATGAATATGTCTGAAGAAGGGTTTGGAATTAACTCGAAAGCGCTAACATTGTTTTAAGTTTCTGTGAAGAATAAAAGACTATAAATTAAAGAGCTGTGGTGGTACCGGACGTATATTTTTCCAAGTATTTCTGTCTGCATTTGCATTGCTTTTACCTTTGCCCTTGAAAACTGCTTTTGGATTTACCAAATCCTAATCTAGGTCCAGAAAAGGCCAAAACTAGCTGGTCAGATTTACGAAAGGACCTAGTCCTGTTTAAGTAAAAACGGATTTGCCCGTGGATATCTACGGTATGTAGGCAATACTCTCCTCTGTTTGAATGATTGAGAAAGAAATCTGGCAATTCAATGGTTTGATTAATGGACATTTCAGGGATCACTTTTGGCAGAAATGATGGAATAGTTCTGAGACACTATCTCTATGAAAAAGCAAGTAAGGACTCTTGATACATAAAGCTTGAAGCTCAGAAATACATCTGGCAGAAGTAATGGCAACCAAAAACAAGGTTTTCCATGACAAATGCTTGAGGTCACAATAAGAGGCTGGTTCGATGGCTGGCACTGTCAAAGCTTGTAGAACTAATGATAAATCCCATGGTTGAATAGGTTCTCTAAAAGGTGGCTTCAGATGATTCACACCTTTTATGAAGGTCTTGCAGAATTTGTGGGACATGAGAGGAATCTTGGAAACCCTCACAGAAATTAGAAATTGCAGTCAAATGAACTCTAATGGTAGAGGCCGACAGACCCGATTGGAAAAGGTCAGCCAGATAGTCTAATATTATCAACACTGGTGCTGAGAAGGGAACTACTTGTTTATCTTTCAGCCAACAGGTAAATCTTTACCACTTGCTCAGATAAGTAATTCTAGTGGAATTATGAGATGCAATGAGAATGTCACGTACTGGTAAAGAAAGATCATTCTGTCTGGCAATCAAGGGAATTGGAGTAGCCAAGCTGTGAGCTTCAGGCTCAAGTTGGGATGAATCAAGTTCTGTGGATGTGAGATCAACTCCGGGGTTGGATGGAGAATCCAGGTCGATCTAGTAGGTGAGGTCAAAGGAAGGGGAACCAAATCTGTCGAGGTCAATATGGTGCTATGAGGATCACCTTACTCTTCAACCGACAGGCTTTCTTCAGAAACTGGGGAAAGGGTGGGAATGCGTAAAGAAGACCTGAGGGCCAATCGTGGACTAGAGCATCCCTGGGTGACTGTCCCGGAGGGGGGAATCAGGGCGAAGTAGTTGCTGCATTTGTAGTTGGTCGGGGATGCAAAGAGGTCGCAGCAAGGACGGTCCCAGTGGAAGATCTCCATCGCTATCAAGGGATTAAGGGACCACTCATGAGGTTGAAGAATGCACCTGCTGAGTCTGTCTGCTATCACGTTGGAACTCTCGGGAATGTGCGTTGCTAGAAGAAAACGGTTGGTAGCCATCGCCCACTGCCATATCCTCATGGCCACTCGACAAAGGGGGTAAGATTTGGTTCCACCTTGCTTGGTGATGTACCAGACCACTGCCATGTTGTCTGATTGAATCACAACTGTCCAAGATGGCAACAGGGGAATGCTTGCAACACCAGAAGCACCGCCCTCAGCTCTAGAACATTTATATGCAGATGGGCCTCCAGTCCAGACCAAGTGCCTTGGACTTTCTGTCCCTGACATAGCCCCTCCACCCCATCTGGGAGACATCCATGGTCACTGTGGCCTTGGGTTGCTGGGGGGAGAAGGGGCGAGACCAATGTGACAGATTGTGTGTCATCCACCAATTTAAATCCTGTTTGCACCTGTGGGTTGCTCGAATCATGGCTGAAAGAGGATGCTGAAAGGGATACCATTGGGTGAGCAGTAGCCATTGTAGAAGCCTCATGTGAAACCTGGCCAGGGGGACAATGGTGATGGAGGCTGCCATGGAACCCAACAGCTGTAGAACCGAGTGAGCTGTGGATTTCTCCCTTGAAAGGATTGGAATCAGTTGTTGCTTTATCCTTAAAATTCTGTGCTCTGGAATGGCAGCTCTGCAGTTCTTTGTGTCCAAGATAACCCCTATGAATTCTGTCGACATTGATGGGGTGAGATTGGAATTTTGCCAGTTTATGGTTATGCCTAGCCTTTGTGCAGTGAGGAGAGAGTCTGCCAGGGTTTTTTCCAGTAGATGTCTGGTGGGAGCGGAAATGAGCCAGTCATCTAGGTATGGAAACACCTGGAATCCTTGAAGTCGCAAGTGAGCTGTGACGACTGCCATGCACTTTGTGAACACTCTGGGGGCTGTAGAGAGTCCGAAGGGCAGTACTCTGAAATGGTAGTGACTGGCTCCCGCATGGAAGCGGAGAAATCTTCTTGATGGCATGTCTACTTTTATGTGGTAGTACGCATCTTGAAGATCTATCGAGCACATCCAATCGTCTTTTTCCAAAGGCGGGAGGATAGACTGTACTGTTACCATCCAGAATTTTTGTACTCTCACAAACTTGTTCAATACACAGAGATCCAAAATTGGTCTCCAGTCCCCAGTTTTCTTTGGCACCAAAAATAGTCTTGAGTAGAATCCGGATCCTATCTTGTCTGGAGGGACTATTTGGATGACTCTCTTTCTTAGCAGCTTTTCCATCTCTAGTGCTGCTTCTTCCCTTTGACTGGGTGGAACGTCGGGAATGCTTTTTGAAAGGTTAGGACAAAGATCGAAGGGGATATGATAACTGCTGGTTATAATCCTTTGTACCCAAAAATCGGTGGTGACGGTTAGCCAGGCAGAAGGGTACAAGGAGAAACGACCCCCAACCACCTCCAGAGGAAAGGAGTTGGGCCTCTCTTCAGGAGCGCTGGTAAAGTTGGCCATGGAAAGAGTCCCTAGAACCCTGGTTACGCAGACCCCCTATGCCCCAAAAGGACATCCTTCCCTGTGAGTTTCCACCTCTGCCTCTAGGGGAGAACTCGGCCTGTGTGTCACGGAAAGGACCCTGAGATTTCTTGAACCATATCTTCCCACTCTTTTGGTTTTGGGAGAAAGCACATTGAGGGGAAGAACAGACACCTACAGCAAAAAGGGTCTTACCATCCTGTTCACATCTGGCCAGTGTGCTTTTAACTTTGGGTCCAAACAACGAAGAGGCCTCAATGGGAGTGTTAAGACAGTTAGCCAAACTGGAGGCTGAGCACTCTCATCTCAAAATTGGTGTAACCAGTCAGGAGGATAAGGTAACCTCACACAACACAATTCCAGTTTCACATAGTCCCACCACATCAGCGAACCAAACAGATAAATACACAAAAACATACTCCGAGGCTCTAAATAAAAATCTACCTAAGCAACAGAGACCTCCAAAGCAGACATCCAAGCAAACGCTACCTCGAAACAAAACACACACAACACATAACCCACAAAGTCAGTGTGCCAAGCAGCCACAGCTCTTAAGGCTGAATAACACACCTGATACTCTTGTTATAGGTGACTCTATTGTCAGACACACTGACGTCCCGCTCACCAGGCTGACTAAAGAGAAGGTCACGGTGAGCTGCCTGTTGGGTGCTAGGATCCGACACATAACGCAAGCACTCAGGTCACTCCAAAGCAAATACAAATATGACTCGGTCATTGTACATGCTGGTGTGAATGACCTGAGACGTATCTCCCTGGACTACATGAAAAGAGACATAGAGGAGCTCTCTGATCATGTAGCCCAGGCTGGTATGACCCTGACCTTGAGCAGCATCTTACCCTCACCTAGAATGATGCCACAGTACAAAGACAAAATGATCGATTTTAACAATTGGCTAAAATTTTGGTGTCATTCAAAGGGGATCCAGTGTCTGTCAGCCTGGGATGACATGCTCGACAAGCCACGTTGCTTCGCTAGGGACGGCTTGCACCTGTCACCACTGGTCTTTCGGATATTGGCAAAGGCTCTTGCCACCCCCATAGTGCCTTTTTTAGGCAAGGCTCAAAAGTCAAACCCACCCCCATAGACAGCACAAGGAACAAGAAACTAAGGGTAATGCTGCTAAACGCCAGAAGTCTTAACCTCAAGATGCACGCACTCAGTATGGAGAACATTGATATCTGTGCAGTGACAGAAACCTGGTTCAAGGCTCCAGAGAGCACCCCAGCACTACCAGGCTATACCTCGTATCATGCTTTTCGGCCCCAAAACCCGGACCGAGCCACAAAAGGAGGGGGAGTTTCCGTATTTATCAAGGATATCCACACCTCCAGGTTAGTGGCATTGCACGAAGAATCGGAGACCATCCATGTGCAACTAACAGTGGGCAAGACTGCTTTTCAGTTTATAGCATCCTACAGACCACCCTCTCAAAGTCAAGAATCCCATTCGGCTTTCCTGAAAACATTGGAGAACACGAAGATCTCTCCCGAACACCATTATATTGGGCGACTTCAACTACCCAAACATTGACTGGGAGCACTACTCAAGCCCCAGCACCTTAGCCCAAGGATTCCTGGAAATTATAAACTCAAATGCTATGGAAACAACTAGTCACCACTCCCACAAGAGGGGACAACATACTAGACCTGATCATTACCAACATGGGGACTCTATGCTCCACACCAGAAGTATATCCCTCATTGCTAAGATCAGACCATAAATTAATTTCACTGGATGTCCACATCCCGACCCCAGCCCCAGCCCAGAAAACCACAGTGAAAAACTTCTCAAAAGCGAACTTCTCACTTCTCAAAACCGAAGTGGAATCCTTCAAGGCCCCAGGGCCAGTGGAAACTACAGCCCAAACTGCAGAATCCTATATAAATGCATTCTACGGACATCTCCAGGAATGCATGGATCATGCTATCCCAAACAAAACCAAGACCCAATCATCCAAAGGCAGGCGTCCAGACTGGTGGACCCCTGCCATAAATAAACTGTACAACAGAAGGAGGAAGCTACTACATGATAGAGCAAAATCCCTAACAGGGAAGGCATCTCTGATCAGTACTAGCAAAAAAATTACGATCCCTCATAAAATCCTCCAAGGCCAGCTTCGAGAGAAAAATTGCACAGGACACCAAAGACAATCAGAAGGCTTTTTTCAGTTATGTTAGAAACCTGGGATGCAACTCCCAGACTTGTTCTGAGTTCATTCTAAACGACAAAAAATACACTGAACCCACAGACATCGCCAATATCCTGGCAGACAGGTTCAGTGCAACCCCCCCCCCCCCAAAAGAGCAAGTATCTATCCCGGCAGAGGGCTGCCTCCCAAACATCTGAGATGCTCAGGTGAAGCCTGCCCTCTCCAAAGCAAAAAACACTGCTTCCATGGGACCAGATGGCATCCCAGGTTGCGTCCTACATAAACTACAAGAGGAACTAATCCCTCAAATAAAACAGCTATACAATCTCAGCCTCACTACAGGATATGGGCCCACAGAATGGCGTACAGCAACAGTGGTCCCACTCCACAAAGGTGGAGCCTCTACGGACCCTGGAAACTATCGCCCCATAAGCCTGACTAGCTTAGTCTGCAAAGCTATGGAGAGGATCATCATGGAGCTCATAAACAAAGACATTGGGGACCTACAGACACTAGATCCTACCCAGTTTGGCTTTGTCAAGGGCAGATCCTGCCTTTTGAACCTGGTTGACTTCTTTGAAACAGTCACTAAAGCCATAGATGAAGGGAAGGTAGTCCACACAGCCTATCTGGACCTTGCAAAGGCATTTGACACAATACCCCACTCGGGCATCATAGATAAGCTATCCAGCTTAAATATAAACCCCTATATCACAAGATGGGTCGCAAACTGGCTCAAAGACAGAACCCACAGAGTGAGAGTTGCTGGAGCCATGTCAGACTCGAAACTGGTCACAAGTGGCATCCCACAGGGTTCTGTCCTGGGACCACTCTTGTTCGGTATATACTTTTCCGAGGTACAGGCAAACGTGGGAGGACTATGGCTCACCAAGTTCGCAGACGACTGCAAACTGGGTGCCATAATCAACTCTCCAGCTGACACAAACATCCTTCAAAAAGGTCTCACAGAGACAGATAACTGGTGCCAGCGCCATGGTTTAAAGCTAAATGCCAAAAAATGTACAGTCATACCCTTTGGCAAAAACAATGTGCCCACAAATTACCACATAGGCGGAAACCACTTAAGTACAGAGAAAGTTATTAGGGACCTGGGGACCCAAGTTGATAGCAATCTCTCCTTTGAAAACCACATTGCCAAAGTGGTTAGAAAGACCTTCTACATAGCCCACCTCATCACGAAGGGTTTCACATCTAGATCAAGAGAGGTAATCGTGCCCCTTTATTCAACCCTCATCAGGCCCATCATAGAATACAATGCCCCTTTTGGGATGTACCTTACCCGACACCTGCAGCAATTAGAAAGACCCCAAAAGTATCTCACCAAGAGGATCAAGGGTCTCAAACAGATGCCATATGCTGCTCGGTTAAAAACTCCAGCTCTACTCAGTTGCATACCGCCTACTTGAGGCGATCTATGCCTGACATACAAAGCTATGTCAAATCCAGAATTAATGGACATGCTCCACCTCAGTAAATCTAAATCCCTTAGAGCCACACACTCGAGGGACTTGAACCTCAGCACAGAAATAAATAGAACTTGCTGGAGGGACAGGTTCATAACCCAGAGGCTCCCTTCGCTCTGGAAAAGAATTCCAGTTCATGTGAGGCAGAGCACCTCACTGAATCTCTTCAAGAAGAATCTCGATAAGTGGATGGGGGGGTTGTAGGTTTGTCCCAGGGATTACTCCCGTGTCTCTATTAGACAGAGGCACAGTAAACTAAACCTTAAAAAGGGCACAGTATACTCAAAACAAGGGGTGGCGTAAGCCATACAGAATCGGGCTAGGCTTATAATTGCCCCAGGGCAGATAGCCTAGTATGAACCTATGAACCTATGAACCTAAGAAAAGAAGCCTTAAAGGGTTCCGCGAAATTGCACAAGTGCATCCAGGCATGTCGTCTCAAGACCGCAGCTGAACCCGCTACTCCTTCTGATGCGTGAGATATCAGTCGCATAGAGGAGTTAGATATTGACTCAATGGTGGCCAGCTGAGAAGCCACTTTGTCACGGACCTCATCAAACATGGCACCAGGCAAGGTTTCAGAGAGCTCAGAAATCAGATCCCTTTGAAGCCTGGTAAAGTGTGCCACATAATTCAGGGAACTGATAGTAAAGGTCACTGATGCAAAGATGCGCTTCCCTATCCTGTCCAGGACCTGGGACTCAGGCGGATGGACAGTCTGGCTTTCTTCTTCTGCCAGATCCTTTTTGTTGCGGCCACCATCACCAAAGCATCCACAGGAAGACCTTTTGACCAATGGTGATCCATAGCAGGAGGGAACAAAATCTTATCTGGCTTCCGGGAAATAGCTTTGATGGTGTCAGGAGCCTTTCAAGCATGCTGCACGATAAGCCGGACAAGTTCATCGGCAGGTGGAGTCACCCTGGAGGTAGGGGGCTGGGCGGGAAAGGCCTGCAGGAACACAGATTTCTCAGAGGTTGGATTAGAGGACTGCCAGTCACCTCTCTGTTTCAGGATTTCGAGGATATTACCAAAGGATACCTCAGAGGGTGACCGAGGGGATCCTTCCCCCTCATCAAAATTGGTGTCTTCAGTGAGGGACTCCTATGTGGGGTCCATGTGCTTCCTCTTACACAAACTTTTCCGATGGACTTCCTCAGCGGGAGAAGCTGGAGAAGACAGCGGAAAAGGGGTTTCCTGTGGGAATATGTCCTGAGGCCCTTGCACCCAGTATCCGCTCGGTGCGACTTGTGAAACCAGTGTACCAGAGGAGGGTGGAGGGATAGACAGTCCAGTATCGCCAGCAGCAGTGAAAGCCTTCTCCATCAGTTGGAAGGCTGGTCCACCTGAAGAGGAGTGAATGTCCAGGAAAGGGGTCACCCCTCCCCTAAGTGGCTCAGCCTGCCAAACCAGAGTCCCCGGATGGCTGTGGAGCAGCAAATTGTGTGGGTCACAACTGACATCCTGGGTCGTAGCAAAACTTTCCTGCCACAAAGGCAACTGCGGTTCCTTAGTGAGATCCATAAAGGGAAAGTACAGTTTTGTACCTACCATAAATGTAGATGTCCGATAGGTATGCATCTGCAGTCATAACATATGGGTTGTCCTGCCTCAGACAGCCCTCGGTCGGCCGGATTCCAAAGTCTGGGTCTGGCCTCGGCTGATGTCGCACTTCACCCAACGTCATAGCTCCTGGGGTATAAAGGCATCAGCCGATGCCATTTTCCTCAGTGTTTCTTGCCCCAGATGCCAGGTGCCCTCTAGGAAGGCTAAATTTGGATAAATGTTGAAAATTCCAAACAGTAGCAACCAAAATATATATACATAAATACATACAAACAAATACACCATAATAGATTCCCCCAGCTAGCTGAAAGAGGGGTAAGCACCCTAGGAATACCACAGAGGGGAAGGAGGGTGGGTAATCCTGACTGCAGATGCATACCTATCGGACATCTACATTTATGGTAGGTACAAAACTGTACTATGTCCTTCAAGGATGCATCTGCAGTCATAACATATGGGTAGAATACCATAGCCAAACTGGAGGAGGAGGCACTAAGATAAAGATGGTGTAGTTAAGATCCCTTGTAAAACTGCAGTTGCAAAGCCTGCTCGGGATCTGGAGTATAAAGGAAGATTGTAATGCTTGGCAAATGTATGCACGGAGCTCCAAGTAGCAGCTTCTAAAATGTCTTTGGTAGCCACTCCTCGTAGGAAAGCTGTAGTGGTGGCTGTAGCCCTTGTGGAGTGAGGCCTGATATTTTCAGGAGTTGTCTTTCCATGAAAAGAGTAACAGAATCGAATGTAATTTCCTATCCATTTTGAAATTGTCTGTTTGGAAATTGCTTTTCCTTGCACTCCTGTTGCATATGCTACCAGATGCTGGTCAGTTTTTCTGCTGGTCTTAGTTCTGTCCAGATAGTAGCGCAGTTGTCTATGTACATCCAAGGTGTGTAGTAGCTTTTCCCCCCGGTTCTGTGGGTTAGGGAAGAACGTAGGTAAATGAATAGCTTGGTTCATGGATACCCTGGATACCACCTTTGGCATGAAAGTAGGATTGGTTCTCAGAGACACTCTATCCTGGTGAAAGATAAGGAAAGGCTGTACTGCCATTAATGCCTGTAACTCGGATACCCTTCTTGCTGAAGTGATTGCTAGAAGGAAGGCAGTTTTCCAAGATAAGAACTGTAAGTCTGCTGATGCAGCTGGTTCAAAAGGGGGAAGTGTTAATTTTTCCAGCACAAAACTGAGATCCCATGCAGGTAGAGGTGGTTTCCTTGGAGGTTTTACATTTTTGATCCCTCTTAGAAATTGTCTGAGGAGAGGTTGAGAGAAGATAGGAGGATCCATGTTGTACTCTGCTGAAATTGCTGAAGCATGAATCTTAATGGAAGAATAGGACAGGCCATTGTGGAACAGCTCTGCTAAGTATTCTAGGATGTGTGCTAGGTTTGCAAGCGTGACATCTGTTCTCTTTGATGCACTCCAAATGAGGAATCTCTTCCATTTGGCTGAGTATGTTTTCCTTGTGGAGGGTCTGCGAGCCTCCAGGATAATGTCCTTGACCCTCTGAGATAAAACAGGTTGGTTTTGTTTTATGCAATTTTCCAGGCAGTTAGCTGCAGCGTTTTCAAGTTTGGATGCAGGGTCTTGTAGTTGTTCTGTGTTAGAAGTAAAGGCCATAGAGGTAGAGGCCATGGGTTCGTCCGAGACATGCTTCTCAGTAGCGGGTACCAATGTTGTCTTGGCCAGTCTGGAGCTATCAGAATTACCTTTGGCTGTTCCTCCCTGATCTTCAGTAGAACTTTGTACATCAATGGGAGAGGTGGAAAGGCATAAACTGTCAGGGCCTTCCAGCTTGAAAGAAAGGGAGTCCACCCTCCAGGCTTGTGGGTGGTATTCTCTTGAGCAGAATTTCTTCAGTTGGTGGTTGAGTGGGGAGGCGAACAGGTCTATTTCTGGCATTCCCCATTTCTTTGTTATGGTTTTGAAGATATCTGGATGCAGCATCCATTCGTGAGCATTCGTGGTAGTTCTGCTTAATTTGTGTGCTAGTGAATTCTCTTTTCCTGGTACGAATCTGGCCTGCAGTTGAATGTTGAGATTCAGGCCTAGGTTCCACAGTTCCATTCCCATCTGGCATAAAGGGTAGGAATGCGTGCCTCCCTGTTTGTTGATGTACCACATGACTGTGGTATTGTCCGTCCTTATCAGCAGGTGTCCTTGCTGGAGGAATGATTTGAATGCCTCTATTGCATGCTTCACTGCCAGCATCTCCTTTAGATTTGTGTGTAGATTCAGCTGGTCTTGGGACCATAGGCCTTGGATACACTTGTCTTCCATGTGTGCGCCCCAGCCTAGGTCTGAGGCGTCCGTGGTGATGGTCTGCTTTGGTTGTGATTTGTGGAAAGGCAACCCTCTGTTGGTCTGGCAGGCCTGAGCCCACCACAGGAATTCCTTTTTCAGGCATGGAATGATTGGTATCATGGTTTCTAGACTGTGTCTGTGTTGAGACCATACATTTCTTAGGTACCATTGTAATTTTCTCATATGCAGTCTGGCATGTGGGATCAAGATTATGCAGGATGCCATGTAACCCAGGGCCTGCAGGACTTTCCTTGCAGTAAGCTGAGTTTGTCTGGTCAATGCCGTGAAGTAGAGTGGAAGTTGTTTTTGTTTTTCTTCTGTGAGAAAAGCCATCTGAGTTATTGTGTCCAGTTCTGCACCCAAAAATGTTATCCTTTGGGATGGCACTAGTCTTGACTTCTGTATGTTGACTGTGTATCCCAAGGCTTGCAGCAGTTGTATGACATAGGTCAAATCCTTTATTATTTTTGTCTTGTTGTCCGCTTGTATTAGGCAGTCGTCCAGGTATGGGTAGATTTGAATTCCCTGAAGCCTGCAATGTGCAATTACTGATGCCAGGCATTTAGTGAATACTCTGGGCGCAGTAGATAAGCCAAAGGGCAATGCTGAGAATTGATAATGCTCTGATCCTGCAAGAAATCTGAGGTGTCTTCTGAAATCTGGTCAGATAGGGACGTGCAGGTATGCCTCCTTGAGATCTAGAGTCACCAGCCAAGACTCCTTGCCCAACATGGGAAGAAGTTGCTGTAGGGTCAGCATCTTGAATTTTGGTACAATGAGATATGTGTTCAGTGCGGACAAGTCGAGAATAGGCCTCCATTGAGTTTCTTTTCTTGGTACAAGGAATAGTCTGGAGTAAAATCCTTGGCCTTGTTCCATAGGTGGTACCTTTTCTATTGCTCTCATCCTTAGTAAGTTGATGACTTGTTTTAGAGCCTCTGACTTCTGGCTTGGTGGAAGGTTTGGCATTCCTCTTTTTTTGGTAAAGTGTGGAAGTGAAACCTGTAGCCTTTGTCTATTGTTTGCAAAGTCCATTTGTCTCCTGTAATGCAATGCCAGTTTTTTGAAAATAAAGCTAACTTTCCGCCCAAGGGTGCTTCCAATTGTTCCCTGGTAGGCGGAATCAGAGCCAAGTCATTGTGTCTGTCCTGTGGAAGTGGTTGCAGTCGCAGCTGTGGAGGCACTCCTCTGGTTGTCAGGTTGCCACTGACGGCCCCTGTAGGCACCCCTTGATTGACCTCTGCCTCTTGGGCGGCTATTTCTGCCTCTCTGTGCTCTGGAGGTGTCTGGAAAGGACCAATTCTTTGAAGGCCAATTTCTGCTGAACCTCGGAGGTTGGACCTGCAGAAAATCCTTGACTGTTTGCACAGATTTTGCTTTTTCTTCCACTTTCTTTAGTACCTCCTGTGCAGGGAGCCAAATAAACTTTGTTTCTCCATAGGGGCATCTAGGAGTTTAGACTTAACATGGTCTGGCAAGGATTGCTCTTTTAGCCAGGCATGCCTTCGGATCACTGCTCCAGTCATAGCTGATCTAAATGAAGCCTCCAGTGCATCATAGCCACATTTTAAAAAATGATTACTGACCTGCTGAGAATTGTGTACCAACTCCTGAAGGGACTTACGGTCTAAAGGTTCAGGAGAGGAACGCTTTTTATTCAGCTGATCTAACAAAAATTCCTGGTACTGTATCATGTGAAATTGACAGTTTAAAGCCCTGGCAGAAAGAGTAGCAGATGTATAAACTTTTTTACCCCATCTCTCTAATGCTCTTGATTCTCTTTCAGAGGGTAGGGGTTTTTTGGCAGAGGCAGCTGCAACACCCTTAGGGCCCTGAGAAATGGTTTCTGGGTCTGCAGCGTGGGCCTTGTACAAGTGGAAGTGAGAATCCAGGACCCTGTAATATATGCATCATCAACAACTGATAGTACAGGTGGTATGGCTAAAGGCCTATGCTGTGGTAAGTGTAAAAAAGTCCTTAGCCTTTTCCTAGAATCAGAAAAATCCTGACCCTGCCATTGGAAATGTTCCCTCATTGAATGTAGAGTTTCCCCAAATGAAAATTCTTCTGGAGGGGAGGCAGAAGGAATGGAGTCTTCTGCATCCGAATCCTCATAAGGTGAGTATGGTCCTTCCTGATGGTCTGATAAATCTGATCCATCCGAGGAATAGTCAGAGGAAAGAGGTTCAGGGGGTTCAGTCCTAGGCCTTTTTTCAGGAGGGGGTTGTGAGGCCCTGTCTGGGTGAGGTTGGGATCCCCTGATCAAAGAAATAAGGTCTGTGAGGGTGAGCTTTTGTAGGTAAGGCCTTGGAAAGTTTAGCTGCTTTAGCCCTGGAGAAGGCCTTAATAGACATAGAAGCAGGGGGTCTAGCTGCCCCACGTGCAGGACTAGAAATGTCCAACGGAATGGTGTCGGACAATTCTTGTGCGCCTGCTTCTTCGGTTGGAATTTCTGTAGCCGACTCAGCCGGGGCCTCTGTGGCCTCGGTTGTCGGAGGCATGTTTGCGGCTGAAGGAAGAACTGAGGACTCTGTTTCAGCCGAAACCGAGACACTCGCGGTAGGCCTAACCGTGGTTTCAGCCGAAACCGCGGGCCGCGAGTGTCGGTCCTTTTCCTTGCGTTTTTTAGCTAAATGAGTAGTCTGAGTCTCAGACGGCATTTTATATGTAAAAGCGGGACCAAAAAACTCTTCTGCAAACTCTGACCGACGTCTAAGTGTCCGTCGGTTGAAGGAAGCACAGGCTAAACAAGCTGATACGTCGTGGTCTGGGCCTAAGCAAGGAAGGCAGTAAGAGTGGAAATCCTTATGAGGTATTTGTTTCCCACAAGTTAAACAATTATTTACTTTTTCTGACATCGGCTGAGGCAAGAAAGAGTCCCCAACGGGGTACTTAGCTTTTTAGAAGTCTTCGGTAGCTGAAATCTCTGGATCTGACCGACCGGCACTTGTGAACAGCTTCTGCTTCGGGCACCGCGCGGCAAGAAAGACTGAGGAAAATGGCGTCGGCTGATGCCTTTATACCCCAGGAGCTATGACGTCGGGTGAAGTGCGACATCATCCGAGGCCAGACCCAGACTTTGGAATCCGGCCGACCGAGGGCTGCCTGAGGCAGGACAACCCATATGTTATGACTGCAGATGCATCCTTGAAGGACATCTGCAGAAGGGGAAGACTGTTCTATATCCATGGGCTTCACAGGCAATGAAGGAGGAGAACAAGAAGGGGTCTTTGGAGATGGGTGATCACCTCCCAAGGAAGGATAGTTCCAGGGGGGTGGGATACATCTGGCCAAGAGCACCTGAACCACAAGACGCAACACATCGTGTTCGGAAAGGCTTCTAGTGGACCTCACGGAGACTGAGGGAGAAACAGGCCTGTCCACAGAAGAGGCAAACTCGGTGCTCATCTCACCAGTCCGCACCGAGAACAATGGTGCAGAGAGAGACTGGACTATGGGTGTCTGCACCGAAGAAGTCATTGGTGCCGAGGTCACGGTCTGGACCGACACAGGGATCGGTGCAGAAGCGGTTGCCGGTACCGAAGCTGGAACAGACAAAACTGGAGTCAACAATAAAGGCATCGGTTCCAAGTAAGATGTCGGAGCCGCCGTGGTCAAGGTCTGCGCCGACTGAGCAGTTGGTGCCGATACAGTGGTAATAGTCTGAACTGAGGAGCCCCTCTGTGCCGATATAGTGAATGTTGCAGGAGAAAACGGAGCCGATATCATTAATGGAGCCGAAGGCCTCGGTGCAAAGGTCTAGGCACCGAAAGCACTGGGGCTGACTTGAGTGAGCACCGGAGGGAAAACTTTTGCCTTTTTAAGTTTTGGTTGGCAGGAGTCCCCAGCTGGGGACGAAGGCAAAGATTTAGCCTTGGTAGGAACATCCAAGATTTTCTTATGGGCTCTAGGAGGGGTTGAGGCCTCTGACCCAGAAACAGCCTCTGAAAAGGGAGATTTAAGAAGTCCCTTCAGCAACAACTTGTTTTTCCTTTCCAGCAAAGTTCTATTTGAAAAATTTTCACAGATAGTACAGGGCGGGTCAACAGATAAGTGGGATGCCCCCAAACAATAAACGCACAAAGAGTGTGCATCCAATGTAGGTAGTTTGTGCCCACAATTAGAACACCGTTTAAACCCCAGACTACCTTTCTTATCTGCCATGATAGTAAAAGTAGATAGTAGAAAAGGGTACCAGCAATGGTACAAAAGAATACCTGAAGGTATGAAAAAGGGGAAGATTACCAATGATGGTAAGGGGAGAAATACCTCACGGTAAAAAAATAGAGAAAAGAGAAGAAAAATCAAGAAAATATGGTCGCTAGACACGACAGGGTAAGAGACAATGAGATAGAAACTTTTCTGACGGAAAAGGTAATATAAATGACTATTAGACAACAAATAACTATACTTAGCTCAAGAAAAGCAGCTTGACACGACCGAATGGCAACATGGCAAACGAAACAAACAGGGAGAGGGGGATTATGGGGGTAAGAGTTTAGCTCGAGAGTCTGAAGCTGACGCGAGCTTGGAAAATGTCAGGCTCGGTTCTGAGGTCGGAACCGATACCCATGCGTAAGGAATGAACGAGGATTAACAATATCAGATCTTATTTTGTTAGCACTGGTAAAACACTGGAAGATGTATAACTTGATTCATGAATGGCTCAGTTAACAACTCTGGCCATGAAAGTGGGGTTGGTGCAGATAGTGACCCTATCCTTTTCAAAAAAAAAAGTCTCTCTACACACTAATGCCTGTAAAATCTGAGATCCATTTAGATGTATTCACAGATACCAGGAGGGCAGTCTATGCAACTTGATGTTGGCCATGGCTGCCTCCTCAAATGGTTGTAGTGTATGCTTTTCCAAAACAAAAGTAAGGTCTCAGGGTGGGGGCTAGCTCTTTTCTAGGTGGCCTCAGATGGAGTACTCATTTTAGAAACTATTTTATGAATTTAGGAGTAAATATGAGGATCAAGGGGGAGACAGACCAACACTGCAGAAGCATGCACTTTTATAGGGACACAAGATAAGCTTGTTTTAACAGGTCAGAAAGGTAACCGAAAACCACTGATAGGTAAGCTTTGTGGGGATGTTGTTCACTGATATAACACTAATGAGAAAGATGTTTCCTTTTTGTTATGTAGGATTTTCTGGTGCTTGGTTTTAAGGCCTCCTTCAAAATGTGCACAATGCCTTCTGAACACGTCTGGAGTAGATGAGCACTAGATTTCCAGTGTGCCAGCTTTAGTTTGTTTAGGTTGGGTATATGGTCGATCCATTGTCTGTTGTCAGAAGGTCCACCTGTTGTGGCAACACCAGTGATTTCTATCTTTCCATGTTCAGATGAAGTGAGAACCAATACTGTCTAGGCCAAATGGAAGCAATTATAATCACCCTGGGCCCATCCTCCTTGATTTTCTGAATTACCCTAGAAACAAGTCAGTTTTTACACTTTTCTTTCTTCTACCACTTATCTACAAGAAGGTGCCTGTCCTCCAGACCCTTTTCAGGGTCTGGTGCAACATTTTCTACACTGCCTGTTCTGTGATGGCACTGCCCATTTGTGAGCTAGTTCTAAAAACACTTCTGCCCTTAACATCTACTTGTTTAAAGCCAGGTAGGTCCTGCTTAAGACATCTGTATGGTTGTTTCCCTACTCTGGAAAGTACTGGACTAAGGGGAGAAGCTCAATTCCTGTGTTAGTTCCCATACATTCAGGTGCCCCTCTCCCTTATTTGTTAATGTACCACATCACTGTGGTATTGTCTGTCTGAATCATTAGGGGCCACAGGTACTAGCAGAGTCTGAATGCTGTCATGGCCCAAAAAACTGTCATAATTTAATTTATATTTATGTGCTTGTTTTACATTCTTTTTCCCCAGCCCTCCCCAGGCCATGTCTGATGCATCTGTTGTTAGCACTTGGGGACCTGTTCTAAGCACAAATGGACTTCCTTGTTTAACTGTATGTTTTACATCCACCACAGCATCTTTTTTTTATCCAGGGAAGGACAGGGACAACTGCTTTAGAAAGGTCCTCTGAGAGGAAATGTCATTCTTTTAATCATCGCAGGATCTTTCTCAGATAATGGTTGCCTGGATCTTATAAAATCCATGAAATCCTGAGCCAGTGTGATAAAGTTCTGTGAAGAACCCTAGGAGGAAAGGGACTGAGGCCCAGACAGCTGAAGCCGGAGCAAACAGATGGCAGAAGCCGGAGCAAACCGACGGCAGAAGCCGGAGCAAACCGACGGCAGAAGCCGGAGCAAACAGACGGCAGAAGCCGGAGCAAACAGACGGCAGAAGCCGGAGCAAACAGACGGCAGAAGCCGGAGCAAACAGACGGCAGAAGCCTAAGCAAACCGACGGCAGAAGCCTAAGCAAACCGACGGCAGAAGCCTAAGCAAACCGACGGCAGAAGCCTAAGCAACTGGGTGCATTGTTTTGGCCTATGCTTAACACTGCACTGATATCTAAAAAGCCTTGGTTAGCAGGGGGTTTGCAGTGACCTGGATTTGGTCCTCAACAACTTTTTGTACAGTGATACAGGGGATCCTGCGTTCTCCCACTTTAACTAGTATTCTGCTGTCAGAAGTTGAGTACAGCAGCTTTGGACCTAAATGACACAGACTGCTGCAGCTTAAGCGGATGTTGGAAGTAGAGACAGCATGGTGGCTTCTCAAGGGATTGTGCCAGGAACCTCAATCATAGTCAAAGTCATTGGTGGTGGCTGCAAATGTGTCTTGCCCTTTTGAGGATCTCAAGCTCAAGTAAGACTATCTGATATGGAAATTGTCTTCAGATTCCCTAACTCTACTGTTTCACAAGTTTGGAGGAGGTGCTGGTAGAGGAATTTGCAGTTACAAAAATGTCTCTGGGTGCTTGTCCCTATTCTTAACAGAGGAATTATTAAATTAGACACACTGGGGATAACTGGGCACATTATGCTCACACAAACACTTATGAGTCAGAAAGTGGAAGTCCCTGTGAGGTGTGAAATAAAACACAAGACAAAAGACTTCCTCTCATTCAGTAACTTTATTACACATGTGCAGGAGCTGCTGAGAAATATCAGGGCGACTCCCAGAACAAAGAAAAACTGCAGCTTATATACACTATTAAATGCTGACTCATTAGAAAAGTGTAACAGAACAAATGAGAATACTGGAAGCATGATTAGCCAATAGGGGCATTCCTCGTAGCTCTAAAGTTACATGATGTCATCACATCTCTAAGCAAAAAAAGAAAATCGGATGCATTCCATATAAAGACATGCTTACTACTTTCAGACGGTCTCTTTCCTCGGTAACTTTCCACTGTGTGCAGAACTGTCACGTCTCAATGTACAATACATTTCAGGGTCATACATTTTGTCACAAACTCGTACCTCCCAATACACTTTCATTTTCCTTCATACTTTGCAGCAGGTATGAGATTCAAGATGCTGTAGCCAACTATCTTCAAATTATTTTTTCCTGGAAGATCAAAGCAATTTTTTGATGCAGAACATGCTAAGGAGGAAATACAAAAGTATATCCAACAAAAAGTGAGCTATCAAACAGAAGGGGACTCTGCTGCTGCTTATTCTGGTAATAAAGCTCACAGAGTCTATGCAAGTGAATTTTCCAATGTTCCAAATGAAAATGGTTGAAAGACAGACAAAAGCTCAGGAGTTGCTCAGAAGAACCAGAAGTATGTTGAAAATGAACCAGAGACTGGAGATGGGAGGTGGAGATAATCAGGAAGAAAAACAGAAACATAGAAAATTAATGAATAAATATGGTATTACAAAGCATCAGTCACATTTATAAAATATGGCAGCTCAAGAAAACTTTTGACTCTGTTGGACTTGTAGGGAACCCCAAATTACATGCTCTACCTCATGTTATTAAAGTCTGGAAGAACATTAAGGAGAGGGGAGCAGGAAAGAAAAAGGTAACTGCTAAGAAAAACTATTTTTAACAGTATTTTTACAAAACATGCCATACATTACATGCTATACAGTAAAGTATTTTCAGTTATTTTTGTGTATTACAGGGATACTAAGGTAATCAGGTATTCTTTTTCCCCTTTTTCTTTCTTCTTGTTTGGTTTTAAGAAAGGTAGGCACTGTGGTGTAAAATGAGAAGAATGCCTGTACAAAATTTTAAGACATTAGGGTGTAATCTTAGGTTGTTGAGATGAAAGACAGGTTGTAAAAGTATACACAGCGTGATGCAATTTAAACTGACAATTTTTTTCTTACTTTTGTAGAGAGGAATGACTGGATTAAGGCCCTTGGCTTTATCTAACAAGTTTTAAGTGGAAGCAAGTAAATAAAAGATTACCAAATGTAATGAAAAGTTTTCCTTTAGCAAATAAATGTTCACAGTGCAACATGAGAGGTTTGTAGTTGAAGGCAACAGTGCTATCTGGTTCTCATGTTTCTATGCAAGCAATCTGGTATGAGGGTAATAAAAATGGGTCCATATTGTAAGACTGAAAGTGCATATGTGCGACTACATAAAAGTTGACATATAATGTATTAAACCTAAAAATAGCAAACGTCTACGTAAGTGAATTTTTCCGTAGGGAAAAATTTTACAAGGCAGTTAGCCAAAAAAATAATTTAACATCATAAACAGGTGGGGGGGGGGGCTCTGCCCCCCACACCCACCTAACTAAATATACCAATTCCGAGATCTCACTATAGGGAAGGAAAGGGCAACTCCATGAAGTTGGCCAATTATCTCCTTGCCCTATGACATTCTCGCATAATGCGATTCGATGAATGTGTCACTGTTTCCGTATTCGCTTAGAAGCATTTGCGTGCTTCTAATACAGACCCAATAAAAACATAATACTTTCATCCTTAAATGGCTAAAAGATGATGTTTTCTGAAAGCATTCAATTTGTCTTCTACATCTGAAGGTAGGAATAAAGATAAGACAAACAGACAGTACTTAGTGTAAGAAGCAGCACAAACTGCATCATGCATCTTGCACAGATAACGTTTATTATAGATCACTTAAAGCCTGTGTGTGTAGCTCTCAGTCTGAACTGCTCTTATTAGGAGGGTTACATTTCATTATTTGAAGATGTACATATGTACATAGTTTTGCGTGTTTGTATTAAGCTAACAGGTGCTAGGGTGTTTTGTTCTTTTGTTTGATGGTTTTCATTAAAACAAAGTTTTGCAAGATGTGACACAGGTTCAAATGGATATGGCAACAAACAACTGCATAAAAAAGATCAATCTGCCAAATATTAGCGTATGCACGTAACACAAAAGGTGAAACTAGACATTTAAAAAAAATGTTACACATAACAGGTGGGAATAACTTCTTATCGTAATGGCAAGACTTTCCATATCATCTTTTAATGTGAATGGTCTCACAGGTATATACAAAAAAGACTAGTGATCTGTATTAAGAAATGCAGAGTATAAACGGCTATGCTGTAGGTGACAAATTTGGAAAGAAATGCGCACAAGAATTTGATAAAAGAAAGGATTTCAGAATGGTTATTCAGTGGAATATCTGGAATGCAGAAAAAGGGGAGTACTTAAATTAATTGCTAAAGGAGCTTCAATAATGAGAGGAGAGGGGGAAAAGACAATAATGGTAGATTTGTAAGGAGAAGGATTACACTGACATTATTTATACTCCACCTAAAACTGCTACAATGGAGCTTAAGAAAATTCTGGGAGAAATAATCAGCTTTCAGAAGAGAATATTACTTCTAGGAGGGGACTGAAACTTGATTTGCAACAGTGAGGATGTATCTGGGGGACCTAAAAGGGAAAATATAACAAAAAAAGGGTAGATTTCTGAAATAAAATACAAATGTTTGGTACAGAAGATGTGAGGAGCTCAGAGAATTTATACATTCCCAAAGGTACAAAACCTGGGCTAGGCTAGACAGAAATTATATTTCACATGAATGTGTGCATTTAATTGAAAGTTTTGATACATATCCAATAACTATTTCCAGATCATGCACCAATAATACTAAAATAAAAATCCAGGGGAAAGAAATAAAAATGGGACACTGGCTCTTCCTAACCTATCTGTTAGAGAAAAATTTAAGGAATAGGTAGTGGAAATTATTATGGAGTTGTTACAGAAGAAAGAACTTTCTACACAAAATATAGCTAGGGAGTGGAATAAAATGAAAGTGGGGTATAAAAACAGGGTAGAAATAAAAGAAAAAAGACATACGGTTAAGAAATAATGACTTAAAAGGACTGACGAAGGTTAAAGTACTGCAAGGTGAACCTCACAGAATAAGAAGAGGCACAACTGCAGAGTGCTAGACAGAAAAAATAAGGGACTACCTGGAGAACACACATGAGCTTAGAATGACAGCTGTTAAGCAACTTCTTTAACTCTATAGAAGAAAAGCTTTTAGCACAATGGTTCAGGCAACAGAAAGTAAAAAGGACTGCTGCCAAGCTTAGGGAGACTATAACAAGGAAAATGACCAGACATCCTGTAATGGTATTAGAAATATTTGAGAAATTTTATGAACTTCTATATATAGAGGAGAAATGAAGAAATCAAGAAAAAGTACAAATGGAAATGTTTATGGAAGAATTAAATATGCCAAGGGTTACAGCTACATTAGGCTCAATTATTAATAGCTAAGATAGGAGGAGATGAGATAAAAATGGTGATGTATAATCAATCTACAGGGAAGTCTCCCAAAACAGATGAAAACTAGGAAGGAAGAAAGTCATAAAGATAGGGCGGTTTTGTTTAACTGCATTTTAAAAGGAGGAGAAGCATCAACATCCTGGAAAACAGCTGTGGAGGCTTTAATACCTAAAGACAGTAAGACCCATAAGAACCAGATTCATATAAGCCCATTTTGATTCTAAACTATGATAATAAAGTGTTTATGCCTACAATGGTTAAAATAACCTCAAAGGTGATGTCAGGATTGACAGATATGCACCAATCTGCTTTTGTGGAAGGGATGCAAACATTTGACAACATATTACTAGGACAATGATGATCCAGAGGGAAGCAGAACATAAGAAAATACAGCTGCTGCTGGTGTATCTTTTTGCAGAGAAAACATTCAATGCAATAAGCTAGGATTTCATGAGTAGGGCCATGGAAGAATTTACATTTCCCTGACACAATAAGGTATATCAGGAGGATATATGAGGGATCAGAGGCAAAAATTCAAGTGGAGAGGGATCTTCTCTGATCTGTTACGTTCTATCTGAAGACAGAAACCAGGCAGGTGCGGTCCTCTTTCCCCTTTGTTATTTGCAGTACATTCAGAATCATACACAAATAAAATAAGGGACTCAGAAATTCAAAGATAGAACTGGCATGATAATTTAGAAAAACTATTTGCAGATGATATTTTGTACCCGATAAAACTAGAAAAGTGCATTTCAGTGTTGTGGAACATTCTGAAACCAATTCAAGTTTTTCGGGAATACAAAATTAATGAAGATAAAACAAAGGCAAAAGCTGTAAACTATATACCCACATAAGAATGGATTCAGCAATACCCATGTTTATGGAGACAAGATAAAATTAAGTACTTAGAATTGTGGGTTAAAAAGATTCTGTTATGGCAGCTAAGGATATGTGGGAAGAATCTGATTGACTTCAACAATTGGCTAAGCTTCTGGTGCCATTCTAAAGGGATCCAGTATCTGTCTGCCTGGGATGACATGATCGACAGACCACGATGCTTTGCCAGAGATGGCCTGCACCTGTCACCCGTGGGATTCTGGATACTGGCCAAGGTTCTTGCCACCCCTATAGTGCCTTTTTTAGGCAAGGTTCAAATGACAAATTCACCACCATAACAGGAACAGGCAAGCAAAAACTGAGGGTGATGCTACTCAATGCTAGAAGTCTAAATCTCAAAATGCACTCACTCGAGGCACTCCTTAAAATGGAGAACATCGATATCTGTACAGTGACTGAGACCTGTCTCAAGGCTACAGAGAGCACCCCTGCACTACCAGGCTCTAACTCATACCATACCTTTTGGCCATGTAAGCTGGACCGGAACACCAAAGGCGGAGGTGTGGCCATATTCATTAAGGATATCCACACACCTCCAGGCTAGCTGCTCAGCACAATGCAGCAGAGGTTATCAAACTGCAACTAACTCTGGGAAAAACTGCAATCCAAACTGCTACAGATCCCCCCACCATGCCCCAGGATTCCCACTCCTCTTTTCTTAATGTACAAGAAAATTTTAGGGTTCAACCAAACACCCTAATAATGGGTGATTTCAACTACTCCACCATTAACTAGGAAAACTACTCATGTACCAACTCCTTCGCTCAACCTTTCAGGAATTCATAAACTCCAATGCCCAGGATCAACTTATCCACACCCCCACCAGGGGCAACAATATCCTAGATCTAGTCATTACCAACATGAGTGACCGGTGTTCCATACCTGAAGTCAACGCCTCACTGGTCTGATCCGACCATCAGCTAATTACCCTACATATCCACATCCTGCCCCCACCCCCCATTAAAGAAACCATGGTAAAAAATTTCTCCAAAGCCAACTTCATGCTTCTTAAGACAAAAGTGGCAAACTTCATGACACCCATGCAGATGGACAATACAGTTACGACTACTGAATCCTACACAATTGCGCTTTATAAGCACTTACATGAGTGCATGGATTGTGCTATCCCAAACAGAACCAAGACGCTATCCTCCAAAAAAAGGAAGCCAATCTAGTGGTCCCCTGCCATAAACAAACTGTACAACAGAAGGAAGAAACTGTTGCAAAAGAGAGTAAAATCCCATGGGTGGAGGAGCTCCCTGGTCAGCCTCAGTAAGAAGCTGCGAACTCTGATAAAATCCTCCAAAGCTAGTTACGAAAACAAAATCACCACTGATTCTAAAGACAACCACAAAGCATTCTATAGCTATGTCAAGAATCTCAATGGCAACACTCAGATCTGCTCTGAGTTACAGCACAATGGCACTAAATATACAGACCCAACTGATATTGCCAACATCCTGGCAGATAGGTTCAGTGCTAACTTTACCCCCGTCTCACCCCCTAAAGAGCCCATCTCTATAATGGACGAATGCAAAGTTCCTGCATTCACGGTTGCACAGGTAAAAAACCACACTGTCCAAAGCCAAGAACACAGCATCCATGGGACCAGACAACATCCCAGGCTGCATTCTACATGAACTACAGAATGAACTGACACCCCACCTAAGTACCATGTTCAATCATAGCCTCAGCTCAGGCTTTGTGCCTGCTGAATGGCGCACAGCAACGGTTATCCCACTCCACAAGGGGGGAGCCAACACAGACCCCGGGAACTACCGCCCCATTAGCCTGATAAGCCTGGTCTGCAAGGCCATGGAACGTATCATCATGGACCTTATAAACCAAGACAATGGTAATTTCCAAACTCTGGACCCCACCCAGTTCGGGTTTGTAAAAGGCAGATCATGTCTCCTAAACCTGACAGACTTCTTTGAAGTGGTCACCAAAGATGTAGACAAGGGTAAGGTTGTTCACACAGCCTATCTAGATCTTGCCAAGGCTTTTGACACCATCCCCCACTCTGGAATTATAGATAAACTCACTAAACTAGGTATACATCCCTATGTCACAAGATGGGTTGCCAACTGGCTCACTGACAGAACCCACACTGTGAAAGTAGCAGACTCCAAATCAGACTTCAGACAAGTGACAAGTCGAGTACCGCAGGGTTCAGTCCTGGGTCCTTTCCTGTTTGATATCTACTTCTCTGAAGTACAGGCTAACACAGAAGGTCTTTGGCTAACAAAGTTCGAAGATGACTGCAAACTACGAGCCATAATCGAAACTCCTAACAATGTGGACATCCTACAAAAGGGCCTCACTGAGACAGATGCCTGGTGTCAAAGCCATGGCCTCAAGCTCAATGCCAAAAAGTGCATTGTCATCCCCTTTGGTAAAAACTCTGTACCCATGAATTACAACATAGGCGGTAGTATACTTAACACTGAAAGTGTGATAGGAGACCTTGGGACACAGGTGGACAGCAGTCTCTCCTTTGATGATCACAACCTTATCACAAAAGGTTTCTCATCCAGAAAAAAAGAGGTCATTTTTTTCCCCTCTACTCATCTCTCATTAGACCCATTATAGAGTACAACGCCCCTTTTGGTATGTACCTCAGAAGACATCCACAACTGGAAAGGCCGCAGAAATACTTCACAAAGAGGATTACTGGCCTCAAACAGATGCCCTATGCAGACCGTCTCAAAAAACTCCAGCTTTACTCCGTCGCATATCGCCTACTCAGAGGTGATCTCTGCCTAACATACAAAGCTATGTCAAACCCAGAGCTGTTGGACATGCTCCACTTAAAGAAATCCCAATCCTTCTGAGCTACACACTCTAGGGACCTAAACCTTGTCACCACAATAAACAGAACATGCTGGAGGGATAGATTCCTGTCTCAGAGACTTCCCATACTCTGGAATAAACTACCTATCTATATCAAACAAAGTCCCTCATTAGCAAAAAAATCTTGATGATTGGACGGGAAATAGGAAATTCACCCCAGGAATCACCTCTGTGGCTCTGCTCGACAGTGGCACAGGAAAATAATTTTCTTGGGTGGCAAAAGCCAGGGTACCTTTTTGACTGGGCTTGTATAGGCCCCCAGGGCCGATAGCCTAGTACCTACCTATGAACCTATGGATGGGAAACAGAAAATTTACCCCAGGGATCACTGCAGTGGCTCTGCTGGACAGAGGTGCAGGGAACTGATGGCTCTTCGGGTCAGAGACACAGGGAACTAATCTAAGAAGGTGGTGAAAGCCAACACACTCTGGCTAGGCTTATAAATGCCCTTGGGCAGATAGCCTAGTACTTACCTATGAAGAACTAAATAAAAGATAACACAAAAATTGAGAAACTGGAATCTCTGCTTTATGGTGATATGTTATATAGCGAGATACAAGCAGTGAAATTTTTAGTCCCTTTAGTTTTACAGACAAGTCAGGCATATTTTTATCAACAAGAAGAGAAGTTGTGGATGGCAATTAAAGAGTTGAAAGATTTTATCTAGGAGGGAAGAGGGCAACAGTCAAGTGGGATAAACTGATCCTTCCAACAGAACAAGGTAGTTTTGGATTACCTGATTTGAAGGGGTATATCAGAGCTACACAGTTAAAGCTCCTATACATTGACTATACATTGAATTATAGATTTCTGCTTGTGCTAAGTAGAAAGGGATGATGATGAAAGAGGGGGAAGTTCAAAAAATAAAGGGAGACTAAGTTTCTGGATGTAGATCCTTAAGAACACCAATAATAACCATACAGATTACAATGTTTATAAAATAGCATAAATTACTCTAAGAACTAAACCAACATGAGAATGGAGAAAGTAGACTCTGCAGATAGGGATGACTACAGTTAGGGGAATAGAGGGGGTTGGAACTTATTGGAGAAAACGGGCACAGGAACTAAGGTATTGGGAGCAAGTAATTACAGAGGGAAAGGTAATAGAATGGGTAGAGGCCAAGAATACATTTGGACTGCATGCTAGAGATGGCCTTCGCTATCAAAGTTTGATATCCATGTATAGGCAAAGAAAACAAATAAGGGATCCTAAGTGAAAGTCGAACACTTGTAGTGTTTTTAGTAGAATCTAGAACACAAGCTTCTGTTAAAAAGGGATAATTAGTAAGGAATATGAAATAATGCATGATAACTATAGGGACCAAACAGAAGAGGTTAATAAGGTTTGGGAGGCGAGATTGGATAAGAAATTTGTGATAATTCACAAAGATATATGCATGGCTCCCAAATATGCAACAAGTTCTAAAGGAATTAGGAATTTTGCTTGAAAGTGTTCGCATGGATGCTTTTATACCCCAGACTCCAAATAATTTTTCTTCAGGAAGACTGCAAACTGGAGGGTGTGATGTGGAAGAAAGAGGTAACTGCGAACATATTTTTGGGAATGTAATAAGTTGGCATACTTTAAAACTTCCTTGCAGACAACTTTTCTGTTAGAAATGCTGGATCAGCAAACTGGTATATCTAAGAAAATGAATTTTTGAGCTGTGATGAAAAATCAGAAATGCCAAGAAACAGTAATGCTTTGCTGAGTTTAATTCTCGTGGCTGCCAAAAAAGTAATTACTAGAAAATGGAAATCAAAGTCTAAACCAGCCACTCTAGAAGTAGTGAATGTAGTAACAGAGACAAAAGAATTGGAAGTGGGATCTTCATTAAATGGTAGAAGCAAATTACACAGGAAAAAAACAGGAGTTGTGGGAAAAAAAAGCAGTGCATACAGCCTACTTCAACCTGGCCAAGGCCTTTGATACAATTCCCCACTCAGGTATCATTGATAAACTCACCAATCTAGGCATCAATCCTTACATCACTAGGTGGGCTGCAAACTGGCTCAGAGACAGGACCCACAGAGTGAAAGTTGCGAATTCCAAGTAAGACTGCGACCAGTCACGAGTGGAGTCCCACAGGGCTCGGTCCTGGGCCTTCTCATCTTTGGCATCTACTTATCAGAAGTCCAGGCCAGCACAGAAGGACTTCGGCTGACAAAGCTCGCTGATGATTGCAAGATAGGAGTCATTATCAACCCCCCAAGTGATGCAGACATCCTACAAAAGGGCTTCTCAGACCAAAAGCTGGTGTCGGAACCATGGCCTGAGCTTAACGCCAAAAAATGCACTATTATCCCCTTTGGAAAAAAACTCAGTTCCCATGAATTACCACGTTGACGGGAGCCCAATGAACACTGAAAGGACCATAAGAGATCTGGGCACCCAGGTCGACATCCACCTCACCTTTGTCCACCACATTGCCACTGTGGTCAGAAAAATTACTTTTACGCGGCACATCTTATAACCAAAGGTTTCACATCCTGGAAGAAAGAGGTCATCATCCCACTCTACACATCCTTCATTAGACCAATCATCAAATATAACACTCCGTTTGTCATGTACCTGATCAGACACCTACAACAGCTGGAGAGGATACAAAAGTACCTCACAAAAAGGATCCCTGGTCTTAAACACATGTCCTACATGGACAGACACAAGAAACTTTAGCTGTTCTCAGTCTCTTATAGTCTAATTACAGGTGATCTCTGCTTGACTTACAAAGCTATGTCCGACCCAGCCCTATTTGAAATGCTACACCTAAAGAAATCCCAATCCTCCCACGCCACACACTTCAGAGATCACAACCTCATTACCACAATTAACAGAACATGCTGGAGGGACAGGTTCATCTGCCACAGACTGCCCATACTCTGGAATAAGCTTCTCAGTCATGTCAAGCAGAGCACCTTGCTGGCCCTCTTCAAGAGAAATCTTGACGAGTGGATGGGTAAAGTTCAGTCCGGGGATCATTCCAGTTGCTCGACTGGATAGCGGCACTGTGAACTAACATCGGATGGCACGGAGCCTGGGCAATTTTTGGGGGCTAGGCTTGTAAAGGCTCCAGGGCCATTAGCCTAGTACACAGCTATGCAGAATAATGTTTTGGAGGAGGAATGAGGTTTAAGGGAAGGCAGGAACTGAATGAGTTATGTAATGTTCAATTGACAATGACTGTACAGAAGATTATATATAATGTATAATGTCTGTACAGAAAATATGTCAATTTGGTTTGTTCTCATTTATATAAATGTAAGATTGCCTATGTCAGAAGTGATAATTCAGTAAAGTTATTTCTTGCTTAAAAACATTTGAAAAAAGAAGCTAAGGAATAATGCCCAGCAATGCACTGAGCTCAATAACAACATTACACCTTTTGATACAGAGCATGTGCCCAGTATATTACCAGACACATTTAGTACTAGCTTCATCTCACCTGCCTACAAATGCTGCCCCCATTATCCCTGAAGATTTATTTTCCCCTTAAATAGCTTTGTAAAAATTCTTAGAATCCCTGTCAAAGGCTATGAATAACAGTGCTGTGGGAACAAACAACATATCCGGCTGCATTCTAATCAATGCCACAAATGCACTATCCAAAACTCTAAACTGTTCAACCTAACTCTGCCCACTAGGTTTGTGCTTGTTGCCCAGAGATCACCACTGTGACTCCCCTTATACAACAAAAGCCTCTCTACAGGCCCAAGTTATTAAAGGACCATCAGCCTCACCAGCCTTATATGCTAAGCTATGGAACTAACCACAGCAGAATTCATTTATACAGAAAAAGACAATTAAGCAAGCTAGATTCCAATCAATTTGATTTGTGAAACTTTGGTCCTATCTCCTGATCCTAATCTTCTCTGCAAAGGTTATACAGGCTGTAGACTGTGATCACTTTGTGCACCCTGCTTATTGCAACATGGCAAAGGCTTCTCATATTATCCCTCACAATGGTGACAAACTTTATTTAAACCCCTAAACTGCCAGTTGGTTTAAAAATTGGCTATCTAACAGATCCCGAGTTATGAAAGTTGATGGTACCCTCCTTAAATGCAAAATTGTTACTAGCTGGTTACCACAGGGATCAGTGGTGGGCTCTCCCCTATTTTTTATTTATTTTTAAAGACATCCAAATCAATATTCCCAAAGTATGCATCTGCCACTGTTATGTCCACTGATACTAAACATTTCCAGCAAAAGCTGAAATATGCACATACAGAGTAGCAGCATTCAGCAACATAGCCGCTCCCACTTCATTTGTTATAAATGGTGCTCTCTTCTTCAGACAGATACAGTCATAAGAGACCTGGGTACTTACCTGGACAAATCTCCTTCAGTCATTTTGTTTCTACCATAATTAGGAAATCCTTCCATCTGGACAACAAATGTAGCAAAGGGAAGCTCAAAAGGGTAAAACCTGAGCCATGTAGAAATCCTTCCATCTGGCCCTGTTAAGTTACAAGGAAATATCTTCAAGATTCAAAGAAGTTATCCTACAACTGTACTCTTCCTTTATCAGAGCAATCATCAAATGCAACATTCCCTTTGCTATTTACAAATCCAAGCATACAGCTCAAACGGAAAGGCTCCAAAAACTTATAAGCAAGAAAATTAAAGGCCTTAAATCCTTTAGCTATCACAACAGATTATCATGGCTCTCCTTGCACTAAGCAGACTACCAGCTGCTATGAGGTGACCTGTGTCTCATTTTCTGAGCTGTGAGAGATACAATCTTGTCAGGCCTACTAATTTTTCTCAAAACCAGTAGCTCTACAAATACCCACAAAAGGGACCTAAATATACACTAACAAATAAACAAACATTTGCTGGAGGGACAGGTTCGTGACTGGACGCATTCCCAGCCTACAAAATAAGTTAGCACTACAAGTTAATCAAAGTACTACTTTGGCTACCTTTAAGGCTAATCTTGATTATCGGATGGGTAGACACAAATTTACACCAGTGTTATTTAATGTATGCCTCTGCTCAAGTTGGAAACAAAGCACTATTAACAGCATGTAAAAGACGGCAAGAATTTTTGTTTTCATAAAGTTGTAAATGGCTAGGCATCTTATGGTCCACATAATCACCTGTAGAGTGTTGTTCCCTTATTTCTACGACTTGGAAGACAGGAGAAGAAACATGAATTATATACAGATTGTTTTACTGTTTAAAATGATTCTAAGGACAGAAAATGTCAGTTATGAAAATAGCAAAGAAACAGCTCATGACATGTTCGCGTACAGTTAAGGTTAATTTTCCATAGCACAATGTAAAATAATGCATGCTGCCTCAAATATTCATTATAGACAGATCGATAGGTAGATAGACAGATCATATGTAGTTTTTAAAAAATGGAGATGCTGTACATTGGGACTGTAGATTTAATGTTACCAAACTATCTACAGGAAGTTGTACGGCATTTGATATGCTTCCCTTCTGAGTTAGGATCACAAAGCATTTGGAATACACACCTCAAACAGGTTACAATACATCCTGTGCCTCGGTCTCATTTACTCAGAAGCTAAACATTACATATATCTGAAGGTGTTATAGTCACATCGTTGGCTTCAGCCCACACTTACTTCTGAAAATGAACCACTCTGGTGTGGCAGTTAAATCAACTGTCAAAAGAAAAGCTTTTGATTACCAAAGCTCATGGTGCTATGACAGTTACTCCTATTAAATGCTTTGATTCTTTAAGGCACAATGGAAAGAATTAATAAAGATACAGTCAAGCTCCTGGGAAAATACTTACCTGTTGAAGAAGATGATAATCTGCCATCTTTTAAAGTTTGAAAGTTGCCCAAAGGGGCAGATGACAGCTGACCACAACGAATGCCCCAAGAGCTGCATCACTGGAAATGAGACTGAAACAATGAATACTAGGCAACAAAGAGAACATAAAGTCCTGAATGGCATTAAATTATTTATAACCAAGCCACATAAATGTCGAAAAATGTAAATTAAAGAAAGAGTTTCTCAGCAGGAAAAATATTCACTTTGAGTTCCCTGATTATCAAGAAAATGGATATATAGTAGTAGGAGGTAATTTATCATTTACTCCACAAGAAAGTGGATTGCACCATGCCTAATTATCTCCAAGATCTGCTTTCCGCAGACAGAAATAAAACAAATGTAGAAACAAGCACACAGCAACCTCCCACCCCTCAAAACAAATTACGAGTAAGGTTTAGCTTACCTAAAACAACCTGAGAAAGGTTTGGATTTCATAACATACTGTAAACCACATCAGGTAGGAAGGTATGCAACTTGCTTGCATAACTGGTGTAAATGTGTGTAAAAAGGAATACAAGGAAGCAAAGTTCTGAGCTATTTAAGGCATTTAACTTGTATCACAACCTGACAGTGAAAGGTTCTTCTCAAAATTATGAATGAACAAATTTGCCACTTTACATGGTAAGGAATTAATCTCAATGGAAGATGGCACAGAAATAATAGTCTGGCAATTAGCGCAGAGGATTAAGGCTATGAGATGTTAAAGAGTGGCTTCCTGTAGTGCAGGGATTTATTCCTTTAGCCTCTATGTGCCTACCGTGTGACTCAGAGCAAATAATTTAACCAGACAGTGCCCTGGAGCAACTGGAAAAGTGGGCTAGGCTCTTCAATGGTCTCTTGCCCTCCATTCCCAATAACTACTCTTGAACTTACCCATATCTGCTAAACTGTGCATAAAATTACAAGATTTCTTGTGTTTACTTAAAGTTATTTGGTCATGATCATATATGCACTGCATCACCAAGGGAGTTAAGTGCTACACTGCATTTGTGTTGTCGTAATATTTTATTTATTTGGATTTCCTTTTTTTGTTTTGTTTTTTTTTTCTAAAAAGCTTCATAAACTTTTTATTAAGCCACAGCCCAAATAAACTAGTGTGGCCCATCCTAATGTCACTGTAGGAAGAGCAAGCACTGTGTCCATAGACTGTAATGGTCGCACCTCTGCCCGTCTGCAGCAGTGTGCTTATTAAAGTCTATGGATATACCTCATGCTTTCACTACCATGAAGTCACGAAGGTTAAGGTTTTCTTTTAAGCTCAGTGGCATGATCATAGGGAAAGTAGTAATATATAACCTTTTTCACTAGCAACATTAGCTGCCAGGGACCTTGCACAATGCTGCGAAATGTTGTTGGGCACTTTGTATACTACCGGGTATAGTGCAAAGGTAAGGAATTGTTTTATAAACAAATCACTAAATGTCTAGCTTGACTTTACTCCTATTTATTTTACCTTCTAAGCCGCAAGTGCTTATTAATGGTCCTGTAAAGAACATATATTTTACTCTTACATTCAAATTACAGTCATTCTTTCCTAATAAACCCAGCCATACCTCTCAATTGCCCAGATTTCTGCCTCATATTTTTGGTCTGATCTTCATAAAATGCATAGTTTTGTGGCAAATCACTGTGGACTGAAGTCACTAAGTAATGACAAACATTTGAGTCTCAGGCGTCATATCCTTCAGAAAGTGCATGCTAACAAATTCTGTTTTACCAGCAACCTTCAAAGTTTATAAGAGGAATAGTTAAAAATTTTCCCTATTTATGGGCCTCCCCCCACTATTTTAGGCTTTGTGCAGAATTCTAATGTTAACAGGTTGAGAAGTACAAACCCAACACATACCTGTAATTTTAAAAGAGGAAAAACACTATTTAATAAACAAGTACATTTTAAAAGCAAACCGCTACCTGCAAAAGGACTGTGGCTAACACATATTAGCAGATGATGCAGAAAAGTAAAAGTTCATTTGAAGCCCACCCCTCCCATGAAACTACAAAATGGAAGCTGCAGGTTTTACAATTTTACAAGACCAAAATAAAATAAAGGACAGTGAACACAGGGGCAATTAGTATGCACCTGTAAAGCAATGCTTTTTCCAAGGCCTACAGAAGCTCGCTACTGTTGTATAACAGATGATTACATTTTATCTAGTAGATTACAAAATTAATTGGGAAGCAGTATATAAAAAGATTTAGCTCCAGCTATATTTTGCAAGTCATAATTCCAGTCAATATTTATGATCTTGTTCTTAACACTATTGATGATGTTAGAACACTGACTGGTCAGTGAAACAGCTATTTACCTTTGCTGTGAAACAAGTGATGGATAATCATGTATGCTACATACCACCCTTCAACCTCTTGGCACAAAAAGCTGGACAAGCCAAAAATAATGGGAGAACAAAGCTCCAAAGATACAGACAATTTTTTAATTTTGTTCTCAAAAACTTGAAAGTTGCTAGAATAAAAGTTTTTTTGTTGGTATACATTTTCTGAAGAATATTAAGTCTGAAAGTCAAATGTCCGTCATTACTGAATTAATTCAGTCCTCAATAATTTGCTACAGAAATTCAGAAAAACACAAATTTTGGGAGGAACAAGCCAAAAATATGAAACAAAAATATGGATATTCTGCGAAAATCTGTACAGCTGAAAGGTATGGTATGCTGAACTCCATATGGATGCACACTAAGGCCATATTTACTACAGAACAGATCTGCAAAAAGTAGTAACGCTGTTGTTGAGAACATCTGCAGTCTTGTGTGCATAAACAGGCACATTTTGTCATGACTTTTAAGGCATAAAATACCACTTTCAGGGCTAGTTGTATACTTTTGCTTTTAGTCACGTCTCAAACGAAAATGTACATTCTCTCTGGAAGAAGGTTATACTTAAGTGGATGAGTATAATGACAGAGAACTTTTAGAACTTCAGCAATAAGGCAGAGGGCTTGTTAAAGTGCATAACACTGGTCAAATAAGGGTCCTTGATACTTTCACTATTCTTTTTAATGATATAATGAGCTCAGCAGCAACTTACGGGACAGGAACTAACGCTCATTCTGTGTGTGTAACACAGTTTAAACAGTTTGCTGTGTGTGTGTCATGTACATTAATATATGTGGTTGTTTATTCAAAAAGCCAAAATGTTGAAGGTACAAACATAAAATGTTGAAACATATTTAATGCGGGGGGGGGGGGCAACCTTGCAATATCCATGTTGGGGGCTGCACCACCAATACTACCTGCTAATTATATATGCCACCTCCTGGATCACACAACAGTGGGGAAAGGGCAAATTCTATCATCAACATTTTGTACTTTTAACATTTTGGCATGGAACCATACATACATATATAAGTGTGTGTGTGTACACACACATACATATACAAATATATACATGTACACATACATATATACATATACACACACACACACACACATAGTGAAATACTCTCAAAATCAAACTGTAGAACATTGAACATAACTAGTTGAAACTCAATCTTACACACACACACACACACACACACACACACACAAAGGAAAAATACAGTAACCATGTTTTTTCTGCAGGACAGCAAGCCCCCTGCATCTCCCATACCTCTCAGAAAGCTGCCAGATTAAAAAAGAAAGGAAAAGTAGAGTTACAACGTCTGGTACAGGCATCTTACTCTCAGCCTGCCTCCCTACCCACAGCATTAGCAGAGTCAAAATTACAGTGGATATTATGAACGCCCAAAGAAGAAGCCATTGAGAAGATATTTTCTCCATGCTCCTTGGCCGCTGCAATATGAAGCTATGCCATTTTTTTTTTCAAAGCCTGTGCCACCACAGAAGACAAACTGGGACAAGCAAGTTACAGTTAAGGGACTTGAGGACCTAGATGACAGAAGAGAACAGTCTTTCTCACATTAACTAAACCTTTGATCTCCTTACAGAGACAAAACAGAACACTTTATTGGTCTTTTAGAACCTGGGACAGGTTACTTTAATACTTAAGACCTTAAGTAACAGAAAAGAAGAGCATCTTTTTCACACTGTTCAAAGCTTTGGACTTCTTATCTGGAAGACAGACAGGTGCTGTGGTCTTTTTGAAACCTAAGCCAGACAGAAGAGATTTTACAAGTGTATGCCCTAGCATGTTCAGAAAAGATGTCACCCCATTCCACTGGGGATATAAAGAGGGTATTATCCTTCCAAGGACTAAAAAATGCAACCTTCTTATGAACAAAACACGTAGAAAGTGGACGCTTCCCACCTCCATAAATGCATTCTTTGGGACAGCTTCTATGATGATGTGTGAGATGACCTAATGTTATCCATCTTACTCATTAACTATTAAAACATTTTTTAAGGAAAAAAAAACAGAGACACTACAGACCAAGTTACAGAGTAACAAGCTTCTCCATCTGGAGGGAAGCTACAGAGATGGAAGATTTCAGAGTTTGTCTTAGTCAAGAAACTAGACTTTGATTCCTCAACCTCTTCCAACAAGGGGAAGACTAAGAGACAACTATGTTGCTTTCTTGCTCACCGCTCTTGAACAGGACAACATGAGGTCAGACAATGTGACAGGTTATTAGAACGAGGATGGAGACACTGGATTTACGGTGACAGAACCCTGACAAATGGCAGGTAGACAACAAAGGAATAACAGGTCATTAGAGACCAGTGTAAGAACTTATGCTGCTATCAAACAGCACTGCCTAGGGGGTTGTTTCCTTATCCATAAAGAATACCTACCTTCTATCCAGTTTTAGCTTGAGGTCATGAAAGGATGCAAACTGGTGTGAGGTGATGCAAGTCCTTAACATATTGCACCTTTAGGTAGTACAGCTGAAGTACTGACAGTTGTGACAATTCTTGAAGGCATGCACTTTTTCCAGGCAATATAACTATTGCTTGTGGATGTCTTAATTGGCGAGTTTGCAATCACAGAACATATTTTTACGTTCTCCATGTGGGAATTTTCTAAAGAAGCATATATCAGAACTGAGGGTTAAAATGTGAGTAGCAGCAGAAAATAACCAAAAGGCATGCAAGTGATCCAGATTTAAAGAACTGTGCCAAGCTGGAGATATCAGAAGAGAGAATCCCAAGAGCTACCCTCTGCAGAGGGGTCCAAGGTCAATTCAGTTGTTAAAAACACAGGTAGTAAACTTTCCCTTTAACAGCATGCTCATTGTAGCAAGAAAACTACAAATAAATACAGTAAAACTGACATCAAGGCATGTTGATAACTCCGATTCAATTCAGAAAGCAGTAAACTTTAAACATATGCAAAAGTGCAAAAGACGACAAGAAATGACAACATCAAGCAGAAACTTACCACTTTCTCCATCATCTGAACCTCTGAAACTAGGATCTTTTAACATGTCGAGTTCTGCTAGCATCTGCACATAAAGATGGTGCTGCTTGAATGAAGGGTAAAACTTCTCAACTCGCAGCATTATTTCATATACCTTAAAAACACAAGAAAATGCTGACAGTGACACAAACAAGAATTGTGTGTCTAGCTGCAAACATAGGCATATTATGGCATATGATTTTTTTTCTGTACTCAAGACTTTTATGAAACTTAAGGACATTCCACACCCTTCCGGACAAATTATGCTTTAACTGCTGTACCATACTAACTGATGTAATACTAATGTCCTTCAGTTTCATTGTTAAACGAGATTATTCCATCTGTGAAAACATTTTTTTGTAGAGCTTCTTCATGTCCAAGCAGCAATCAGAAAAGTCCTGTACCAAATATTAGCTAGCACCAGGACTCCCATTATGGCACAAGAAAGCCACAATGCCTATCTACAAGAGCTAGAATCACTCAGAATTAAACCTAATACTATTTTCCTAGGTGATCTAAACTATCCAACTATAGACTGGGAAGCCTACACCACTAGTGCACAAACCACAGAGATTCCTGGATTTTGCCAGTACAAATGGCCTGGAACAATTAGTCACAGTACCCAGTAGATGGAATATCATCTTGGATCTTGTCCTTACTAATATGGGAGCATCTCTCACAGCCCTTTATTGTATCTTCATCATTTTTTAGGTCTGACCATAAAGCAATTTTCTTCAAAATAAAACTGAAACCAGAGATCCCTTTTGCCCAAGGTACCTTCAGAAATCTTTTTAGGATAAACTACCAACGCCTTAGTGACTGGCAAGCTTCAAATCTGCACCAAATCTGTTAATTCCACTGAATATACAGAAACATACACCACCACACTATGCCAGAACATCAACAGCTGCAGAGATGCAGATGTACCCCATAGGAACAAGTGCAGGGCAAACCCCAGAAACAAGCCCACATGATGGAACCATAATATCAACAAGCTTTATAACAAAAGGAAAAAAAATTTGATCAAAGGTAAGAAGAGGAATTCCAAGAATGATCAATCCCTCGTCACTGAAATAAACTCAGGAGCTTAATAAAATCAATGTCAAGTTTGAGGCTAAAATACCTACCCAAGCCAAAGACGACCCACAAGGCATTTTTTTTTTTAGTTATGTTTGCAATCTCAAAAGCACATCGCAGCAGTGTGCTGAGCTGATTGTGAACAATCTCACCTACACAAAGGCTGAAGATACAGTGAACATACCAGCTAATAAATTTAGCACTAACTTTAACCCTCTCTCCTCTCTGTCTGTACCTCAAGATACACCTGAAACAGGCTTGCCTCCAGTTATCACACAAGACTAAGTCCTAAAAGTGCTAGCAAAAGCTAAAAATACTCCATTGACGGGTCCTTACAATATCCCCTGACGGATCTTAAATAGCACGAAGTATCATTTAGCCACACCCCTAACAGTGATCAATCTCAGCATCCATACAAGTTTTGCACAAAGCAAACAAGGAACGGCTACAGTCATTTCCCTGCATAAGTGAAGACATTCCACAAAACCAAGTAATTACAGACCCATAGTCTGACCAGCCTCATATGCAAAGCCAATGAAAGAATTATCATGGAACTAATTAATCAGGACATAGGGAACCTCCAAACACTTATTTCAGTTTGGATTCAACGGCAGGTCTTGCTAACTCAACCTGGTGGATTTTTTGAAAACGTCACCAAAGCAATGGATGAAGGCAAACTGTACATACTGCATACCTTTACCTGTCCAAAATGTTTGATACAAATTCCCCCAATCAGGCACTCTAGAATTGTTAAATAAACTGGGAATAAATCCCTGTCACCTGCTGGATTAACAACTAGCTCACAGAAAGGACACTTGATATCACAATTGGGGGAGTTACCTCCACAAAGAGACCAGTCACCAGTGGAGTCCTCCAGGGTTCTGTGCTGGACCTCTCCTGTTTGGCATCTACTTTTTTGAAGTAATAGCAAACACCAAAGGGGTCTGGCTGACTACATTTGCAGATAACTGCAAGCGAGAGGCAGTCACTGAATCCCTAAATGACTGCTATCCTGCAGGAAGGATTGTGCCAAATAAACAATTGGTGCCAAAATCATGGACTGAAACAATGCCAAAAAATGAGTTACCGTATCCTTTGAGAAGTCATCTACCCAGGGCACTAACACATTAACAATACGCTCCTGAGAACTGACTCAGTTGTGGGAGATTTGGGAATTTAGGTGGACAATGAGCTAATCTCTGACCAACATGTGTCCATCACTGTAAGAAAGCCCTTCTATATTGCACAGCTTAATAAGAAAGATTGTGTCGATCTACAGATGTCACTGTCACCCTTTACTCAGCCCTCATTAAGCCAGTTATTGAATACAATGTCCCCTTTGGCATGTATCTGTCTGGACAAATGCAACAACTGGGGTCCCACAGAGATACTGTACTAAATGTACAAAAGGCCTAAACAACATGTCTTAGATGGACCTACTCAAATCCCTGTGTCGCTATACTCGGTATCTGACAGACTGCTAACAGGTGACCCATGTCTGGCATACAAGGCATCCTCCAACTCAGTATGGATGAATTTACTGCACAACAGCAAGTCAATCACATTAAAAATATTCGGTCTAGGGATATAAACCTCTTCTGCAACTTCAGCAGAATAGTTTGGGGAGACCGGTACATTTTGTAGAGAATACCACTACTCTGGAACAGACTTCCATCCACATAAAACAAAGTTCATCCTTGTCCATATTCAAGCACAACTTGGATTTATGGATGGGAAACAGAACATTTACTCCAGGAGTACACTTGTACTACTAATAGAGAAAAAAAGAAAGGGTATTTTTATATAAAGCAAAATTGCTTGACTTAAAACAGCCCCAAGAATAGCTAGCCTACTTTTTACCCATGGGTATTAAAGCTATGCTAATAAATTTGAACTTTTTAAAATGTCGGTATGCCTGGTCTGCTGCACTCATAAAACTCTTACGTTATGCATTTTTCAATAAATATATACTTAATTTCACATAAGCCTGCCTAAACAAAGACATTTTGACAAGAATTTCACTGTATCTTCAAGTGGAAATCTCTCCCTTCAACACATTTATATGACATTGGTGAGTGGCACTACAGTGCAGCAGTTAGTGTTGCCTCCTCACGGAGGTTCCCAGTTTCAGTACTCAACTGAGGTGCTTTCTGTTTAGGAGTCAAATAAATCCCTATCTTTCTTCCTGCAAAGCCAAGTTTCACATGTATATTCCTATGTTCCATGGGATTAATGCTTTACAGTTTTCTGCTTATTCACTAATTTCACAATGTTGCTGAACTATACATGATCATCATCTCTTCCTCTCAACAAGAGTCTCTAGTTCAAGTTCAAGTCCAAGGTACACCCGATTCTTCTAGTCAGCTCATGTGCTTTTTATCATCTTATACGCACTTACTTTTGGAACAATGGAAAAGGTTTCATCAGTAAATTCTCTCTTGTGGCTTTGTTACTGCCAGATGACTGAGAATCAGACTCTCCTGTTTGCTGGTTCAGTATTTGCTGGATAAACCTTTACTTATTTTATTTTATTTTACATTTGTTAACCGGGCTAGTCTAGCTGGATACATTTCCATTTTGGGGAGAAAAGCTCCAGCAAAATAGAAAATTAAAAATGTTGTTACATGGTAAATGAAAGGATTAAAAAAAAAAAAAAGTACAACAAGTAATAATAACATAATGAAGATATTTACGCTTGAAAAAGCGACAATAAAAAATGTAGCACAGTAAGATTCATAAGGAATTTTTCACATCAGAGTAGAAAGATTTCAGCAGCATGTTGATTATAGAGTTCAAACAGTAATAGCCTTGCTTGCATGAATTAGCTTAAAAATGTTAGTAAGTTTATTTGGAAGAGGAAGTATCAGTAGTGAAAGTACATGGTTAGTCGGGGTTGCTACAAGGGCATAACCGGTGCGTTTTGAAGTGTTTTTTGAGTTTGTGTTTAAAGAGAGGCAAGGAAGAGAGCAGAGTTAGTTCATTGGGTAGCTGGTTCCAGTTTTTTCCCCACTGTGTTAGTAAACAGAGCATCACCAGCCATGTTGTTAGACTTTGTTATGCTAGCGAGGAGTTTGCTAGAAGAACGTAGGGAATTCAGATTTTTATAGGGGATTAACAGATTGGAGAGTATAGGGGTGGTGTTGGGTTGGTAAAATATCTTGTAGGCAGTGGTGAGTTGGGAGATTATTAGATGGTTATGGAATTCAAGCCAGTCTAGCTGCCAAAGATTCAGACAGTGGTGGGTTCTAAAGGGATTGCCAGTGGCAAATCTGGCGATGTTATTATAGGAAGTTGTTAGTTTGTTAAGATTATTTTTCTTCAGGTTAGTATATATAGGTGAGGCGTACAGAAGAGTTGAGATTAGACGGGAGCGAGCAATCTTGGTTCTGGCTGTTGGGGTTAGGAAAGGTCTGATTCTATATAAGGAGCCTATTTTTCTGTTGACAGTTTTAATGGTGTTATTTATATGGTAATCAAATATAAGGTTATTGTCAATGGTAATTCCTAACAGTTTAGTGGTAGAGTCAGGGAATATAACAGTGCTATTATTGGAAGTGACTGAGAAATCTATGGGGGAGGACTTAGTAGTGGGAGTAAAGAGAAGGAGCTTGTTTTTTTTTGGCAATGAGGAGGCAGTGTTTTGTAAACCATGTTTCTACAATGTTAAAAACATTTTGAGTAAGAGAATGTAGTTCTGATGGGGGAGTATGCTGAACATACTAGCGTAGAATCATCTGCATACTGAATGCAGGTGGCTTGAGGAATTGCTACACGGAGGTCACTGATAAATAATGAGAAAAGAAGTGGTCCAAGAATACAGCCCTGAGGGACTCAGAGGGTGACTGGCAGAAAGGATGAAATTTGATTTTCCCAGAGAACTGCCTGTTGCTAAGGTAGGATCTGAACCATTTAACAGCCTGAGAGTCAAAGGAAAGGGATTCAAGAATACTGATTAGAAGGGTGTGGCTTACCATGTCGAAAGCTTTTGAGAGGTCAATAAAGAGTGCAGATGAGAGGATGTTTTTATTGCGGTTTCTATTGATGGTATCTGTAAAGGATAAAAGGGCAGTTGTGGTACTGTGTGATGGCCTAAAGCCATGTTGGCAGTTTGCTATTATGTTATGTTGAGATAAATGATGTAAAAGTTGTTGGTGAATGCATTTTTCCATAATTTTTGCTAAGGGTGATAAGAGAGCTATTGGCCAATAGTTAGTAGTCATTTGAGTTCCCATCTTTGTGCAGGGGGATAATGTGGGAGATTTTCCAAATGTCTGGAATGGTTCCCTCCTTAATTGTCCTATTGGATATAGGGTAGGCAATTACTTTGGCTGCTTTTTGGAGATATTGAGATGGTAGCTGATCGGCAGAAGGAGTACAAGGCTAGAGTTTTTGGATGAATTTATAGATGAGAGTAGTAGAGATGGGTTGCAGTTTGAATGTAGGTAGAGTGCCTGGTATGGTGGTGGGAAGGCTTGAGTTTTCTGGGATTAGTTGACTAGCTAGTGATTGTATGGTCTCATTGAAGAAAGAATTGAAAGTATTGGCAGTTTGATGGGTGGCATTTGGATCGGCATCAAGTGGGGTGGGTGTTAGACTGCCCTGGGGAACAGAGTTTATTTTCACTAGACCAGAACTTTTGGAGATCATTTTGGTGAGTTTGCTGCAGTTTACAGTAGTAGCTCTTTTTATCTGTAAGTATTGCCTTTTTTGTACTATTTCTCTTCCTTCTTATATCCAAAAAGATGATTTTGATCCTCCAGGAAAAGCATTCCTTAGATAGCTGGATACTGCAAGTTGAATCTCACACCTGCCTCTTGATACTCCCTGACTGCTGGGATACACTTCTCCTACTGCCTGGTGTACAGTGAAAAATCATTTACAACAACTTTAGTACTTTTTCCTTAACCCACAAACTTTAAGGAGCAACTCTTTCTGCTGGTATGACTGCACCTTTACTATTACAGGTTCTGCTTACTTTCTCATGGCCAGATTTGGAGCATACATGCAATTTGCACTCTCAATTAATAAATTCGTCTGAGGAAGACCAGTACTACTGCTTATCTGTACTTTCATACAACTAATCCAGACTGTTCCTTCCGGTTTCTCTGGTACAGCAGAAAATTAGGAGTTATGTACTTACTATCACTAGGTTATCTATGTTGTCCACTTTCATTCCTCCTCATTGATGGGTTATACATCCGATCCTCAGATCAGACTTGGCCATATCTTCCAGACTTTGGATCAAGCTCCTCATTCTTCCCATAATCTATCACCATCTCTGTAACTCCTCAGATCTAGTTTGCTTCCTACATCTGGTGATTTATAAAGACAGGACAAATAAGAAAATAATTAAAACTCAAACCAAGAGCTAAAAAAGTTATTTAAGTCCTAGAATAACCTTCTAAAGAGGGATATGCCAGAGCACTGTCAAACCAAGGAATGTCTGCTTCTGGAGACAATGCCCAGTTTGTATTGCATTACAAGGGTTTAATTCATAAAGAAAGTGACTATAGTAAAGATATCCTCAGGAGAAACCCTGGAAGAAGGGTGAATGAGGAAGCCAAAGATTCAGAGAAAGGGGATGCAGGAGCTCTGTTGAACCAGGGAAGGGACTTCTTCTGGAGACGATGCTCAATTGTAATGCATCAAAGGAATAAAACTTCAAGCGAGTGACCTTAGAATCGGCAATAGAAACAAAAATTGATGAGGTAACCATAGACTTGATAGAAGGGTTCTAGTGTGATAATACAATCCCAAATATCTGGGAGTAAATAAGCAAAACACCGTTAGAGGTCCATGGAAAGATTGGTAGCAACAACAAGGACATTTTGAGCATAGGGAAAGATTACTCCGGAGGAATACCTTAAGTTCATGGGGAAAAAAAATGAAGATAATCTACATACACAAAGCCTGAATTGGTGTTTTTCATACAGGAATTTTAAATCAAAATTGGTCTCTGGTTTAGGGATCCCCATGGATAAGGGCTAGAACAGCTGGACCACTGCAAACCACTTGGAAAAAAAGGGTTGTTTTCCAGGAAAGTAATTTTTATGTCACAGCCTTTGCTGGCTGAAATGATTTCTGTCAACCCCTGAAGAGAAACTGAGTTATCTAGGTGGAGAAAGATCTTACATAGGGGATCTTAGCAGAAGCATTCCTTTCATAAAGGCTTTGCATTACCTGGAAAAGGCAGAGAGGGATGAGTTTTTTTCCAGCATGGTAATTAGATATAGCAGCCAACTGTAACTTTATCATAGAAAAACCTATTCTCATCTTTAAGGAGCATGGACAGCTCAGTAGAGAACCTATGTGGTCAGGGTGGGGACGTGGAGACTGACTTCTGAAGCTACCTTGGGAAGGAAGGACGGGTTAAGTGCGTAGCGATATTAAGAAGTTATGTACCGGCAGCCCCATATCCCATGATGCATAAATACTTCCCAAAGGAAGAAAGAAAACTTACAGATGGAAGAAGGACCAGGTCTGAATGGTCTTCAGCATAACAGTTTCTGATAACAAGGTCTGTCGAGGCCACTAGCACCTCTATCCTGGGTGGCTCAATGGAACAAACTCTTGAGGACTGTAGAGCCAAAACTGGCTCTGTGAGGCCAAGTCCAATTTGTAATGGGAAACAAAAGTGTGAGGAGTAGCCCAAGTGGCCGCTGCACAAATAGTGTCCAAAGGAAGTCTAGCTTGAAAAGCTGTAGAAGTAGCTAAGCTCCTAGTTGAATGTGCTTTAGGTTTTGAGCACAGCTGTTTTCCCTATAAATTTCAGAGATGACCAAAGAAAGCCATCTGGACAAGGTCACTTTAGAAACAGGAAGGCCTTTTTATTATCCGCATAGGAAACAAAAAGTTGATCAGATTTTCTAAATTTTTGTTCTGTCCAAATAATATCTAAGTTGACGGTGGACATCAAGATAATGTAGCTTTTGTTCAGCTCTATCTGAATAGTTAGGAAAAATACAGGAGATCAATGGATTGATTCAAATTGTTCTTTGAAGCGACCTTAGTAAAAAAAAGTTTGGTAGTTCTCAAAGATACTCTGTCTTTGTGAAAACCAAATACAAGAAAGATATTTAACAAGAAACAGCTGGCTCGAAGGGGAAGAATCAAGGATGTCAGCACTAAATTTAGATCCCACTGAGGAGGAGGATTCCCGATGGAGCTTTAGTAGGAAAATTCCTTTCAAGAAGGTATGATCTGCTATCCCGACATGAAAATTGGAAATAGCAGCCAATTGAACTCTGACTGTGGAAGAAGGATCAATATTCTGGGCCTTAGCCCAATAAGAGAAACGTTTCCATTGCTTGTATAAATCCTCCTGGTAGAGGATTTTAGCGGAAACTATGATGATCTCTCTAACTGGGAGATCAAAAAGGAAGCCTAAGGAAGGAAGTGGAGCAACCATGCTGTGAGGTTGAGAGAAGGATAGACCGGTGCAGTTGACCGGATTGGTGAATCAGTAGATCTGGCACTGGGTCCAGATGCCACGGCTGGCACAAAAGGTGATGATGGAGGAACGGAACCAAACTTGTCGAGGCCAGTAAGGGCAATGAGAATCAATTTTGGGGATGGCCTGATAGAGGGAAGAGGCTGAAGGTGAGGCATGAGAATAGCTCTGCTCAATCTGTCCGCTACAATGTTGGTTTTACATGTTGTCTGTGTGGACTGCAATTGTCTGGGAAGAAACAGGACATTTATGTGCAGATGGTACTCGAGCGGCTGCCGTCCATGAACCATCCTGCCCTGATAATGACCCCCACCCGATCAGGGGTACAAAGTACTCCCTTTTGGAACCTGAGGCGATGGTGATCCACACCAAGATGCTGGTATGACCATTGTGTGAACAGCATCCACTGAAGAAGGCGCATGTAGAATCGAGCCAGGGGAAGAGAGTAATGGCCGCAGCCATGAGACTAAATAATTTTAGAACCATTCTGGCCTGTACTTCCTTGCTGGCCAGAATGATCCTGACATGACTTAACAGTGTTTAAGTTTGCGCCTATGAAGGTAATAGACTGGCAATTGAGATGCCCAAATGAGAACAAAGGTCTATTGTGTAATCCCGGCTTGTATAAGCTGATGCCTGGTGGTGGCTGACAGGGAACACTCTGGGGGCTGTAGTGAGACCAAAGTCTCCTGGGTTTTTTGGGACCAAAGAACCTTTGCAGTAGTTTTGAGACTTCTAACTCAACCTCCCCTTGGAACCGGTGGTACGCTGGAAGGGAACATCTTCCCGACTGCCTCCAAGGGACAGCAGCCGGCACCCACCAGGGATGCCCTCTGCCTCTAGAGCGGCGCCTGTTGTTGTTACCCTCTGTAAGATATTAGCCGATGGGGAGGGAGTGCAATGGCTGCCTTAAGGATATCCCTCTGGAGTCTGGGTAGTGACAAGGATAATTCAGCGAACGCATAGCAAAGGTGCTTGAGGAAAACATCCGCCACTCTATCCATGACTCATCAAAGTCAGTATCCCGTGACGGACCCTCCGGGTCTACTACATTCCTCTTCTACAAGTCTAGGATTCATCACCTCGAATGCTCCCTCCCAGGCAGGTCCGAGAACCCGCCCTAGAGCTAGACAACCCAGTCTCCGAGCAGATGTCGGAGCCCGCTCTCACCAAGGCCGCAGGGCTGGGAAGAGGAGTTGGACAAGGTCGAATTCCGAAGACTCCACTCCAAGCTCTGGGGGTAGAGTTGAAGGAGGAAACTGTATAGGGTGTGGACCAACAGTCGCCTGAGTGAGAATGACTATGTAACATTTGGGCCAGTACCTGTGACTTAAGTAATCTACCACTCTCTCTACCATGGCTCCGTTCGAAAAGAGAGGAGGTGAAGTCGAAAGTATCGGCTCCAAGGAAGGAGACCTCGACGACCTTTCCTGGAATGAGCCATTGGAGCCGACTTCTGAATGACAAATAGCACAGGAAGGTGCTTAACACAAACACACACACACACCAGTCAAAATTAACTTAAATACCAAAAGGTATTTGTATAAAACACACACACCCAATAATTAACTAATAACTAATAATTAAGGTCATCAAGCAAGAATGAAGGCGAGATTGACAACTTAACATTCTATCTTTGCGAAAGATCATGTAAGTGGTTTTGATAGAAAGAGCTTGAAGATCCGACACCCTTCTAGCAGATGTGATGGCAACCAAAAAGGGAGGTTTCTAGGTCAAAAATTTTAGATCCACAGATGCCACAGGCTCAAAGGGAGGAGAAATCAATGCCTGCAACAACAAAGTAAGGTCACCTGGAGGGATGGAGTCCTTAACCAGAGGTCTGAGAAGAAAGGCACCTTTGAGGAAGGTCTTACAAAGTTTAGCCGAAGTCAGCAAAGACAATACGAGCAGCAAACAAACAATCCAGGGTTCAATCAACGGATTGACCAAGAGTTTAAAAATTTAAAAACCACAAATCGAAATAAGCGCTGACATCACCGGAAAACACTATTTAAGTTACAGGAAGTGATGTATCATTGTTTGAAAAAGTTTGGCAGACGCCAAACGAAAGCGCTTATTTCGATTTGTGGTTTTTAAATTTTGCAATTAAACTTCTTGGTCCAGTCAGTTGTTCATTGATTTTTGGGAAGTCAGCGAAGACATGTCTGCTTCAACATGAAAGTTAGAAATGTCAGCTAGCTGAACTTTCACTGTAGAGGAAACTAGCACCCTGATGAAAAATGCTAGGTAGGAAATCTAAGACAGCTGAAAGTGGTGCAGTGAAGGGGTCCAAAGACT
>NC_056731.1:241402931-241447931 GCF_019279795.1 Protopterus annectens | reverse complement strand
GTCTTTCATAATAACTTAGATTTTCACATCCATGGATGCCCTTGGTATAGTTCCGCTGTACTCTTTCCAGTTTATTCATGCTTGTTTTCCTGTAGGGTTTCCATATTGTTATTCCATACTCAAGTTTGGCTCTAATGTAACAAACAACAACTTCATTATGTTGTTGTATTTCCTAGACTTTATAAATCTTTTTATACAACTTATAGCTCTAGAACTATCATTAGCCAATTGGTTGATATGATTAGAAAAACTCATAGCTGAATCTACCCATGTACCCAGGTCCTTTAATTAGTCTATAGTTTCAATCATTGCATGCTATTAGTCACCTTTCAGTTTATGTCTCCCAAATCTCATATGCTTAATTGTTGATGTATTTATCAACATATTATTCTCCTGTGCCCAAATGGTCAATTTAGTCAAATTATTTTGCAGACATGCCTTATCTGTAAACGCATGTAATCAGTTTACCCAGTTTGAGGTCATCTGCATATAGACTGTAAAACACCTCAGATGAAAGTGTTAGGTCTGAAAGATACAATCTAAACAAGTAAGGGCCTAGTACAGAGCCCTGTGGGACACTGACTGTAACCAAGGATTTCACCTGACCAGTGGGTGTGGGACACTTGCTATGTCCTATTTGTAAGCCATGCAGCTATCCATCTTATCAACAGTACATCAATACCTAGTTATACTAACTTATTGATCAGTGTTATGTATATGACCCTGTCAAATGCTGAAGTTAAATCTATATAAATTACATCACAGCACAATTTTTCATCCATAGCTGTTATTATATTGTTATAGAACATCATGTTACAGGTGGTAATAGATCTATTTTCAAAATATGCATGCTGATATATGGTTTCAAGTCCCACCCTATCCAGTTCTGACAATAACTTATCCAGTATTACCTTCTCCATTATTTTTCCACAACATGAAAGTAGACTTAAGGGTCTATATGCTTCTGGGTTAGTCCTACTCCCCCTTTCCTTTGCTTCAGGTTTAATAAGTGCATGTCTCCAATCTTGAGGAATATCCCCATATTTATAAGACACAGTGAATAACAGATATAATGGTAGTATAAATTCTTGCTGAAGTGTTCTCAGGTCATTGTTACTTATTCTGTCTCCTCCCCGTGCTTTGTTTGGATCCAGTTTGCACAGTTCTTTTTCAATATAATCTAATTTGATTCCAGTATCTGGGGTTACCTGGATGTCACTAGGACAACTTACCACCTCTTTTGTGCAGCCAAACTGTTTTGCATAAGATTTTGTAAATATATCTATAATCTGTTGTGTATGAGAATAAATTTTAGAATCTGCATGCAGTTTATCAATTTGTGTATCTTTACTCCTTCCACATCTTATGTATCTATAAAAAGACTTCCTATTATGCTCAATATCTTTACATAAATTTTCTTCACATTTTTCTTGATCTTATCTAACATTATGCTTAATCTGTTTGTCCAGCTTGTTTATTTCAGTTTTGAAAGTTGTAGTTTGACCTCTCTTCCATTGCTTATATTTTTTGTCTCTCACCTTAATCAGGTATCTTTTTCTTATGGAAATATACCCCCTGATGTTGCGTGCCTCGATCCTGATGTTAAACATTTTATTGACTTTCTGCACTCAATTTCTCTTTTAAAACGTTCCACACTCCATCTGCAGATTTTCCGCTGAACACCTCACTCCAGTTAGTTTTATATAGTAACTGTATTGCTTCCCTATAATCTGTAATTAACTTTCTGTGCATTGGCTTAGATTTCAGTTTGGCAGAATTATCTAGCAACAAATTAACCTTAATAACCCCAAGATCACAGCACATCAATGGTGGTAAAACTTAACTTGAAGTTACAGTAATTTCTTTGGGAATACAAACAATATCTAGTATATTCCATCCCCTGGTAGTTTGTTTTACAATCTGAAGCATTTGTTGTTCCTGTGTATACTCTGTGAACCATTTCTTTACTAACGTTGTTGAATCAATATTATTCCAATCTGTTTCTGGTAAATTTAAGTCCCCAGCTAATATTATTCTCCCCTCCTCTGTTTCACGTAAGAAATGTATGAATTCCTCTAGGTCATTTGCACTTGACTTTGGTGGTCTATACACTCCAATTGTTGTGTGTTCCAGGGTTGTCTATTATCACAGCTACGCAGTCTATAGTATTGGTGTTATCATTGAACATGTAATAATCACAAGTCTTATAGCTATCTTTAATCCCTATCATAACACCTCCACCTGCTTTTTTGTTAGACTGTCTGTTACAGTAAAAACATTTATACCCTGACAGAACAGAACCATGTTTCACAAACTATAACAACATCAATCTTGTGGGAATGTAGCAAATTTTCTAATAAAAAACTATTATTAATGCTTCTAGCATTAACAACCATCAGAGATGCATCAAATGTTGCTATCTGTGAACTGTTATATTTTTGACCTGGCAAAAATCCTGGCTAGTGTTTGTCAAATATTGCAAAATATCTGCTGCAAAAACTCTCTTCCCTGATCTAGACAAATGCACACCATCCTGTCTGAACACATGTGCGCCCAAAAGAAGGCTTGGATGCTCTACACATTTCCATTTTTTAAAACAGGACATTTTTTCCATGTAACTTGTTTATCCACAAAATGTTTTCATTCACAGTGACCTGACTATCCTTTCTATAGGTGATTTGTGAAAAAATATGTCCAAACACCAGTACAAGCTATACTATCTAGGAGGGCTCAGTTCCCGACTAACAGTCAGAGAATCTTTGTTGGTGACATAATTTGTACCAACATTTTTTATTTTTATTTTATTTATTTAACATTTGTTTATCGGGAAAGTCCGACTAGATTCCACAGATCCTGTTTTCAGCCAAGGCCCGGGGAGAAATGCTCCAGACGCATGTCTTTAGAATGTGGGAGGAAATCGGAGTACTCTGAGGAAACCCACATGAACGCAGGAAGAACATGCAAACTCCACACAGAAGGCACCCCGGCCGAGAATCGAACCAGAGAACCTCTTGCTGTGAGGCGACAGCATTAACTGCTGCACCACTGCACCGCCCTAACATGAAAAAAAACAGATCCATACTTCCTTACATTAAGGCATTCCAAGGCTTGTTTCACATTTTCTAATTTTGCTCCTGGCAAGCATAACACTACTCAATGTTCATTACCATCTCTGCAAATATAAGTATCAGTTCCTCTAATAACTGAATCTCCAATTATAAGAATATATTTGCTGACCACCTCTGAAGAATCTTCAACTTCTAATACAGTCATTTCTGCTCTAGCAATTGTTATGAAGGATAGATCTTCATCACTATTAGTCTTATTAATTCCACTGTTTTCACTGTGTATTAAACTCTCATCCAGCTGGTATTGTAAATCCACAGCTTGAGCCATGTAGTCAACATCTCTTTCTCTTCTTTTTTCTTACAGTAATGTTCTTCAATCCTTCCGCGTTCAGTTTTGATTTCTTCCTTTTCACCTGCCCCTTGCCTCTTTTTTCTACTTTTTCCATTGGAAAGGTGAAGCATTTTTCTGTAGACTGAGGGTTTTCTGATAGATGGATATCTTCATTCCCTGTCACCAGTGTGTTACATAAAAAAGCAGAATCCTTTTTACTACGTATTCTCTTTCCTTTACAGTCATTAATCAGTTTTTCTTCCTTATTTGTTGAGAACTTCTTCCTTTCTTTCTTTTTTGTTTCCTTCTAAACAAACTGGATCCTCAGATTGCTGAGTATTTGCATCCACAATTCCATAGTTCTCAGGGGCATCATCATGTTTCATAGGGGTTGAATGATTTTTGCAGACAATAGATGCATCATTTCCTAAATTTGTTCTATTTGTTCTATGCCTAACATTATTTAGTTCATCAGTCCAGTCATTAATATATGATACAACAGTTCTCCAAGCCATGCCAATTGCACATGTGCAATCAACATTAAGTTGAGATTTGTTTCTAACAATGGTAAGCAAATCATCCAACTTTTGACACAAGGAACAAAGATCACCAGTGTTATCAGCTGTTACCTTGAAATATGCATAGCATTTATTACACTGTACAAGATACTTGTGCATTAGCAAATCGTTAATTGCATGCATATTCATTTAAGGAATCCATATTCAGCTTTAAATGAATAAAATATCGCAAAGGAAAAAAATTACACAAAGTCAGTATCAAAGAATTCAAAGAAACTTAAATCAACTTCTATGACAAAAATTATACCTGCAATATCCAACTAAATAATAAAATACAATAAAGTTGTTCTGACCATACAAATTCTACCAGCCAGACAGAAGTTGTAATTTCTTTACATGCAGTAGCTTCTGCTCACTGTATCTCACAGTCGTAACTCCTTTTAACAGTAAAAATAAATAAAACTGCTCTTAACAGTCAACTCCACAACAAATCACAAACCAACACATGATTTGTTTAGATATGCTCAGAATTTTCCTCTCTGCAGTCTGTGTAAATTTACAGCTGTCTAGGCCCCTTGGGGTGGCTAGAGCTTGCCTGTCTAAAACCTATCCTTCAAACAACCAGCAGTGAATCTACAGGTAAAACAACAAAATATGAATCAAAGTAAAGCTTGTTAACAAGCAGTCTCTTCCAACCTACAAATAGTTAAAAATAGTGATAGCAAATGCAATATAAATTCAAATAAAACTGCTCTTACCAGTCAACTCCACAACAAATCACAAACCAAGACAGGATTGTTTAGATATGACCCCTTACAATTATTTGCCTTCTACTTCAACATGTGCATTTGGTCTTTTAACATTTATTTCAACAAATAGGACTTGAAAAATATTGTACTATTCACAAAACTCACCCATAACTTCCTATGCCTTCACAATCACTTGAACTAAAGACTTGAAATTTCCATAAACAAATAAGACACTATGGAGGAACAGGATTATTATTTAATGCTTTTCCATCTCTGGAATAATCTTTTGTTGCATGTATAAAAAGAGCAATACACTAACTTTATTTCTTAACTTGGATAGTCAGACTGAGCAAAAGCCCACTTTCAGCAGAGTCCTTGGGAGAAAAGCTCCACGACTGTACAAAGCAGTAAATACAGTTGTATTAAATCATACCATAACAGTAGATGTCTTTTTCTACACTGTTGCAGTAGAGATCTCCTGCTAAGGATAGCCCAACAATGTCCAGTCAGTATACCAAAGCCTTTAGAGCTCATTTGAACTGTACAGCATAAAGGTGGCATACAGACGCACATACCCAGAACTGAACTGGCCCAGTAGAGAACAGTATCCATAGGACAAAAAAAGACAAAGCACATCCAAGTGGAGAAAACTGATGGAAAAGGGCGGGACCCTTGGCCAGGAGGGTAACTAAAGAAAAAAAGGGGGGGTGGCAGTTTGGAAGGAATACTGCAACAGTGAAGAGAAGAACATTTACTGTTATGTTAAGATATTACACAACTGAACTATGTCCTTCTTTAGCACTGTTGAAGTATTAACCTTAGAGAGTACAAAAGCTCAAGAAAAGAGTGGGATGTGGAAGGCTGGTAACAGCTCTCAAAAAATGCATAGTATGGCCCTGGCAAAACCTGCTCTGGCACTAGAAACCAAATCCAATTTATAATGTTTAGTAAAGGTATGCACTGAGGACCAGTGCACCTTCAAGGATGGAATTGGTATCCAAACTCTTGAAGAAAGCACCAGAAGCAGCAACAGCCCTAGTGGAACAAGCTCTAAACGAAGTAGACAGACACTTGCCATGAAAAGAATAACTCAAGGAAATGGCCTTAGATATATAGTGGGAGATGCTTTGTTTTAAAACAGCCAAACCCAAAGTCCTGGGGTGAAAGGAAATAAAAGCTGGTCAGAGTCATGAATGGTCTTAATTTTATCCAAATAATACCTGAGCTGTCTGTGGAAATCCAAGGTATGCAAGACTCTCTCACTAGCAAAATATGGAGAAGGAAAAAAGAAAGGGGGTTGTACTTTTGATTCAAGGACAACTTATTAACAACCCTGGGAATAAAAGGATTAGTGTGATGAGACACCTTGTCTCTGTGAAAAAACAAAAAAGAAATAATGGCCCTAAGGGCCTGAAGGTCAGAAACCCTCTGAGCAGAGTAAGAGCAAGCAACAAGACAATTTTCCAGGTCTATTGCTGGAAGAAGCTGAAACTGCAGGTTCAAAAGGAACCTGGTTCAATCCTTCCAAACAAAATTAAAGTCCCAAGGAGGAGGAATACGCTTCCTTGGGGGCTTAATATGCAGAGCACCTTTATGAAACTGTTTGACCTCAAAACAAGGAGCCAAAGGAGGATTCAAGGGCTAAAACAGCTGACAAATGGGCCTTTACAGAAATAGGAGAGGAACAGAAGGTCCTGGCTATGAGCATGGCATCAGACCAAAATCTTTTCCATTTGGACACAAGACTTTCAGGTTGAAGGTTTTCCTGCCTCCTATAAAACCTTGAGCATGTCCTCAGAAAAAAGGTGCTTAAAAGGGATCAAAACCCTATCATCCACAGTGTCTGTTGAAGAATGGACAAAAGAAAAATAGATGAGTGACCCCTTGTCTTAAGTGAGAAGATACAATCAGTGAGGTAACTTTAGGTGATTACTCCTGGCCATATGCACTAAGAGGGGGAACCAGTGCTGTCTTAGCCAAAAAGAAGTAGCTAGCAATCTTTCTGGAGAGTCAAGCTGAATCTTCTCCAGGACTCTAGGCAGAAGAAGAAGGAGAGGGAAGGCACAGAAAAAGATCCTCTTCCAACAGAAAGGGCATCTATCTTCCATGCCAGATGGTATGGCACTCTGGAGAAAAAAACAAAAAGAGAGGGATCTGCCTGTTCAGAGGCTAAAATATCTACCTGAGGAATCTCTCACCAATGGATGATGTCCAGGAACACATCTCTGTGAAGCACCCATTAATTAGCCTTTGTTTTGGATCTGCTCAGGAAGTCTGCCACTAGACTGTGTTCTGAAGGAATATACACCACCTAAAGAGTTTGCTGACAATGGATAGCTAGATCCCGAGCCTGAAGATCCAGCTTGCAAAGATAAGATTGTGCCCATCTACTTGTTGACATACCACATCACTGTGGTATTGTCTGTGTAAACCTTCAGCTGGTCTGGAGAGAGCATGGGGTGAAAAGCCTGAAGGGCCAGAATCAGAGCTCTTGTGTCTCTGATGTTGACATGGTCTGACTTCCGATGAGGGGCCAGAGATCTTTAACTTCCAGGTGACCAAAAGAAGCCCCCCACCCCATGTCTGAGGCATCAGTGAACAGTTCTTGAGAAGGAACTGGGGGCAGAAAGGGCAGATCTAGGTTGAGGGTAAGTTGCTGAATCCACCACTTGAATTCAGTGAGACAAGTAAGGAGATGCACGCTGAAATCCAGAGGATGGCAATGCTGAAGCCACACTGCCTTGAGGTACCACTGAAGCTTCTGCATAAGCAGTCTGGCAAGAGGGAGCACTGGAACAGAAGAGAACATGAATCCCAGGGCTCGAAGAAATTCTCTGGCTGGAATGACAAGCAGAGGAAGAGGAGACTGAAAGAAGGATGTCAGGGATAAAACCTTTCGATGAGGAAGAGAGGCCAGCATTGGCACTGTCTGAATCCTGCAGCCCAGATACAAATGATCCCGAGAGGGATTCAGGACAGACTTTTGGAAGTTGATAGTAAACCCCAGGCTTTGAAGGGGAGATGTGTTGAACTCTAGATTTTCTAAAACAGAACTGGGAGAAAGTACCGACTCAACAGGTCATCTAAATAAGAAAAAAATATGAATACCTTGGAGCCTGCAAAGGGCAATCACAGGAGCTGGGCATTTTGTGAACACCTTCAGTAGAGAGGCCAAAGGGCAAAGCAGAGAACTGAAAATGAGAGAAAAAAACAGAAATGTAGAGGGTGAATAGGAATATGAAGTTAAGTATCCTTCAGATCTAAGAACATCAGAAAAGCTTGGGCAGCAACTGATGAAACAGAGTTTGAAGAGAAAACATCTGAAAAGCAGGAACTTTGAGAAAGGTGTTGAGCAAGCAGAAATCCAGACTAGGCATACAAGAGCCCTCCTTTTGAGGAACTAGGAACATTCTGGACTAAATTCCTCCTTCTACCTAGGAAGGAGGGACAGGCTGAATGGTTCCCTGGTCCACCAGGGACCCAAGAACCCCTGAGAAATGAGGAAGCTTCTCTCAAGGAGGCTGATGAATCCCTGAAAAAGGATGGAGGGACTTCCACACCATCAAGTAACCCTGATGGGTGATGGACAGAACCCAAAAATCTTAGTTGATGAGTTGCCAGTTTGGAAGACAAACTGAGAGCCAAAGGGACAAGAGAACCTGGTCAAGGGTAGGGGAGCAAAGTGCCAAAGAGAAGCAGGCTGGTCAGATAAAGGAGGCTTCTGAGACACAGGAGTCTGAGAAGACTTAGAAGAAGTTCATCTACCACCCTTCCTGTTAGTCACCTGACAAGGTTGCCTGTGAACAAAAGCAGACCTAGTAGGAGACTTCCTCTGGAACTTAGGCATAGGAGATACAAAAATAAGCTTTTGCCCTACAAAGCTTTATCTTTTTGTTGAAGAGACTTAAATACAGCAGCAGTAGTCCGAACAGATGTTTATTATCCATTTTATTATCCAAAGCAGCATCCAGCAACTTGGCCTTAATGTCTTTAGGTAATGACTGCAGGCAATGCCAAGAGTAATGCCTCATTACAGACCCAAAGGCAGCATCTCTGGAAGAGGCATCAGCAGCTTCACAGCTGCACTTGACAGAGTGATGAGCCACCTCAGAGGTAAATCCCAAAACATATAGAGTTAAATTCTGTTCTAGAACCAGGGAGGTCAGACACAAATTGACAAGCCTGGGCAATGAAGGCCAGAGCATTTCTGATCATGTGTGTGATCTGTTAATTGATGGCCCTAAAGGCCAAACTGGAAGCAGTACAGACTTCCTTTCCAATTCTGTCCATGGCCCTACTATCCTTATCCAAAGGCAGAAGCTTGGTAGAGGGAAAAAGCTTAGAAGGCTTGTAAGAGGAGATTTACAGCACAGCAGGAACAGCAGAACATGTAAAAAGAAACTGACAATCCTCAGGATCCTTACAGAACCTGTCAGGTTTCTTTGAAGCAGAGGGCAGAGAATTAGGAGTCTTAGAAGCAGCTATAAAGGTGTGCAACAATGCAGCCAACACAGGAGGTACTCTGCAAAGTTTAGGAGTGTCCAAATGAAGCAACTCGTAATACCTTTTTCTGGATATTAGATGCCTAAGGAGAATCTCACACAGTATTTCATCAACTCTGGGATAAAGGACTCCTCTTCATCAGAGGCATAAGCCAAAGATGAAGGCATCTGGGAAGGGTAAGACAATAACCCATCATCAGACTCCAAATCCTCATCCAAAGAATCAGGTTCCCTAGGCTATTTGGAAGGAGTGGAAGTCCAAAGGGGGGGTAGGCACAGAAAACCCTTGGGGAGGTTTCAGGACCATTCAGGCATTAATTAGGTGTTGCCTAACTCCGCCATTCCCTTTGAGGGTCCTTGGGATGTACAGAAGAATGTTAAGTCTTCTCTCTTTTCCTAGTAGCAATGTCCGCCCTAACAAACACTGGAAGTTCCGAACCCTGACAGGATTCAATAAGAGTACCTGGAACCTCTTCCCTGACCAGAATCTGCAGAATTCCTCTAGGGCCCACAGATAAACTGAGGTTCCCCCTCGATGTCCAGAGCAGCTGTCTGGAAATCTTCAGAGGATGTGTGAAAAGAAGGATCCATGCTGGCCTTTGACTGGGTCACATCACAGGAATATGAAGTTGACACCAGATGGCCTACAGAGCTATCACTCACTTCTAAGAGAGACATCTGGCGAAGGCTGACCATCTAAAGAATCTGGCCAAGATTTCTTGGCTTTCTTCTTGCTTAATGGGAGTACCTTGAGGTTAATCAATTCTGAACTACCTGTTTAAGCCTCTGCTTCTCAGGATAGAAGGCCAGGGAAGACAACTGGCTACAAGAAAGACACTGTTCATGATGATCCTTATGGAGAATCTGCCTCCCACACTGACATTTTCTCTTCTTGTATGACATGAAGTCCAGATAACCAAAGGAAAAGACCAACAGTAAAAAGAAAAAAGACCCCAACAGGGCACTTATCTGACTGCTAGGTATTCAGCACAGCAAACGGCATTCAGACTGACAAGAGATGATGGTGTTTGGAATGGCAGCAAAGTTGTTTTGGGTACCTGCATCCATATGTCATCTTTATGCCTCATGTTCTGCGCGGGGAGCACACGTGTGATGTTAGACACATACAAGATCAAAAGGCATTGGTATACTGGCCAGATGTTGGGCTAGCCTTTCCAGGAGATTCCCAAGGTTAAGAATACTGCAACAGTGACAGTGAAGGACATCATTATGCAAACACCGTGATTAAATGCATGTACACAGTAAACAGCTTATATAAGAGTTAACAAAAGTTAATATGAATTAATAAATAGGTAATAAGAACAGACCTTATAATGTGCAGAAGTCATACAAATAGAAGTAAAAGCATAAGAGTAGTACAAAGAGGTAATACTCGAACTGAACGTAACAAAGAATGTAATTATTAATAGTATGCAAATTAGAAATAAAGAACGTAAGTAAGATACAAAACACAGATTGTTTTAAGCTATACCAACATAGGCAAACCTTGAGGAGTAGATCGGCATCTGTATACTCATCCCAGGTCTGAAAGTCTATGAAAGTATGAAAAAAAATCTTTGAGATATTCCAAGTTCCCGGTTCAAAAACCTATTTCTTTAACCAGCATCATGATAAACACAGTCTTGACTTCAACATCCCAGCTGTCTCAGGTTCAACTAGCATCTCGGGCAGTGGAAGAACGATCAGGCAGGAGATGAAAGTGAGTGAGCAGGTGATAACAACTTACACATCTCTACAGAGAAGAGGGAAAGGCCTGTCATCCAACACACTGCTGCAATCAGTACCTAACTGGAGGCGGGGGAATAATGCAGCAGTATGCGGGGCTCATGGTGTTAGCCAGGACACAACAAACAGTTCATGTGCATTACAGATGTAAGCCAGTGCCTATATGAAGTGAAGGCATTTCTTCAGCAGCATGCACACCACATCCATAAGGACCTGGGAGTACAAATGCATAAAAAACTAGGCATCCTATTGTTCATAGGATCATAGGGGATTACTAAGCTATCGACCCGGAGGTCACCTTAAACCAAGCCAATTCATCCCAGTGTAATACCATAAATGCTAATCAATACCCAAGATTGCATTTAGTGATGATTACCCATGTCCAGGAAGGTTGTAGGCTCTACCTCTGGTAAGAATTTATGGTGTTCCATCCACTAGTCAAAGTTCCTCTTGAACACTGTCATAGAGATGCTCTGCTCCACATGAATTGGCAGCCTGTTCCAAAGATGTGGCAGTCACTGAAAGATAAATCTGTCCCTCCAACATGTCCTATTTAAGTCGCAGGCCATATTTAGGTTATTGTAACGGGTAGCCCTAGTCCCGTTTGATTTATGGATATGCAGCAAGTTAATTAGGTTTGTGTCTTGGATTGCTCTGTAGGCCAGGCATAAGTCTCCTCTAAGAAGTCTATACAATACAGAGTACAGTGACAGAACTTTAGTCGGCCTGTGTAAGGCACATGCTAGAGCCCCTTGCTCTTCTTTGTTAGACACCTCTGAGGTCTCTCAAATTGCTGTAGGTCCTTAGTATGGTACATTCCAAATGGGGCATTATACTCAATTATGGGCCAGATAAGTGGCGAGTAAGTAGGGGTTATAACTTCTTTTGCTTTTGAGGAAATGTCTTTACTAATGAAGTGTGCTACAGAAAAACCTTTCCTTACTACAGTGGACACATAGTGGTCAAAGTTAAGGTTGCAGTCAACTTATGATCCCAGGTCCCTTACCACTTCATGGGTACTTAGGACATTGTTGTTAATTTGATAGTGTGAGGGGACATTGTGCAGAAGGGAATAATGATGCATTATTTCCATTCAGTTTCAGACAGTGATTAATATACCAGTCGCTGGTCTGAGTGAGACCCTCCTGAAGCATACTGACAGCATTTGAGGATTCAATGATTGCACCTAGTTTGCAGTCGTCTGAAAGCTTGGTCAGCCAAAACCCCTTAGTTTTGACCTGAACTTCTGAGAAGTATATACCAAACAGTAGAAGGCCCAGCACTGACCCCCGTGGCATCCCCTTGGTAATGGGTCTGCTGGATGATGTGGAGTCACCCACTTTGATAGTGTGTCCAGTTTGTGAGCCAGATGGCAACCCATCTTACAATTAAAAGGTTTAAAATCAATTTGCTAATTTTATCGGTAATGCCTGAATGTGGGATTGTGTCGAAAGCCTTTACCAGGTCCAAGGTATGCTGTGTGCACAGATATGCCCTCATCAATGGCCTTGGTCACATTTTCAAAGAAATCCACCAGAACTGCCCTTCATGAAGCCAAATTGGGTAGGATTCAGGGTTTGAAGGTCACCTATATCTTTATTTAGGAGGTCCATAATGATACATTCCATGGCCTTACAAATGAGGCTGGTCAGGCTTATGGGTCTGGAATTCCCCATGTCTGTTGCTAGGCCACCTTTGTGGAGGGGAATAACTGTTGCTGTTCTTCATTCCACAAGAACAAAGCCTGTGATTAGGCTATGACTGGAAAGGATACTTAGTGGTGATGCTAGTTCATGTTTTAGCCGGTTTATAAACCAGCATGGGATGCCGTCTGGTCCCACAGAGGCTGTTTTTTTGCCTTACACAAGGCTTTGAGGACCTGCTCTTCAGATATGTAGGGGTGGGATGGGGGTGTTGGGGGAAATATGGTAGTACACTGAAAGCAATGGACACATACATGCATGGTGACATGGAGTGGAACTGTCAGCACACTAAAGAGAGCTGCATGGCTCAGCACAACTATGGATGGGGAAGATGGTTTGATGGCTTGCAGTCATACGGAAAAATGACCTGGAAAAATACTATGGCTTTAGCAATGGCAGTGCAGGAAAGAACTGGTGAGGAGGCAGGGGGCAGGCTAATCATAAAAGCTGCAAACACTGGAGCTGACTGGAGTCTGCAGGCAAGCCCTGAAATATACTACTTGTTTAATTTACTTGATCTTTTTAAGGTGCTTTTATTTTTGTAGGAAACATTTATAGGTTTTAAGTGAAGCAATTGTGATATGCAAAATGATCAGTTCCAATGCTCAAATATCCCAGTCTTACACATTTTTAGTTGTCAGGATAATCTTTAACAGGTATCCACCAATATATCATTAGCTAATCCAAATCTGATAAAGGAACTATCTTTTTCTAAGCTACATTATGAACATTCTTCAAAAAAAACAAGGAAGTAAAATACTCACGACACATGTAATGCAGCAGTGGTAAAATGAGAAAGCAGGCTTTTACCTTTCTCTGAACATCATCAAAGACTTCAGGAGTAGGGTCTTCATGATTCAGCTTCTCTTCCAAGCTTTCTACCAAGTAGTCCTCAACAGAAACACGCGGAGATGCCTGTTACAAACACAAATGTTACTCAACAGGTAATAACTATGTCTCTACAGTACAGCTGCATCACATCTCAGTGCAGATCCTATAACCACCTACACTACTCACCACTTTAAGTCAGCAGTATCATGGCAAAACTTCCTGCATATCAGTAAGATATGAAAGTGTTCACCATATCAGAATTATATTTGAAAGGACTTGCACGGAGTGAACACTTTGGCATATCACTCTTGTACCCGGTCTCACAGCCCTTCATAATGAGCTGTACAATGAGTCCCATCCCTGGGCAGAGGTTAAGGGGTGCTTATATCCCAGTGGTCCTCAGTTTGTTTCCACAACTCAAAGAGGGTACAGGTGGAACATTTCAAACTATGAAGATGGTAAGAGGGAATAATACAATCAGTGCAGACTGTCCTCTGCACAGTTGCGATTTTATGTACTCATGTACCTGTGAAAACAGTTGATTTTGCACTGGGTGGAACAACTGAGTAGAACTGCAATTCTCACTCAAAAACACTCAAAAGGGAGCATACGAACTCTAAGACAGAATGTGACACTTAAGGCGGGATAACTTGAGGTCCACTCTCAAACTGCATGGGATGCCTGAAATGGTGACTAAAACTTTAAAGAACGTCACCGCCAACACATTCTTGAAAATGCATACAACAGATAGCCACTATATGTAGGTGGAAGGTACTAGCACTGCAATGGTCAAGAACTTAATAGTATTCTGCTTACAAAAGAATAAGAGGCTTTCAATCTACCTGGAGAAACTTTGTCCAATAACTGTAAAACCATACCTGCCACTAGTACTCACAGACCCCACGCAGGGATGTTTGTGAGTGAGACTGCAAGTACAACAGAGTGCAGCTATGTGAGGTAACCACAACAACATTAAACAATGGACTTCATTCCTGTCTTTTTTAGTATTCACATCCTACAGATAATGTCCTTTAAGGAGTCAACTAGCCCACTGTGTCCAGAAATTAAATTTGTAGTAATCTCTAACATGATTGCAATGATAGTACTTGGTCATTAGGTGGCAGCAATCTATACACTGCAGGCATGAAAGGGGCAAACACTCTGTTTTTGGAACCACGGCTCCTAAAAAATCATTTCACATATCCCTGGTATGCGACTTAAATCATCTGGACCCTCATTCCCAGTCTCCACATCCTTAATATCATCATTTGTGTTAAAGTCTGTCTCTAACACCTCTGGCAAAATCCAGCAGGATACTGAGACGTTGCCTGCCTTCCTCACCAAGAAAAAAATATGAATGCATACAACATGTCAGAATAAAAATAATACACGCCATACTTTACTCAAAAGGACAGGTACTAGTCAAAATTTCACTTTTTTTTTCTTTTTTCAAAATGGACAACACTTTACCTCATATTACAGAAACTCATGATCATCTAAAATACAACACCAGGTCAAACCAACAGAAAAAAGAGGAGACTAAGTAAAAATAGGAGGAAGAGGGGATAAAGGCAATAACAAAAAATAAGTGAATGAAATCAATTTTCTTTTTTAAATGAATACCTCACATAACTTATATCTCTCCCGTTTGTATCTTTTTAACAATCATAACCTTGTGCGACAACAGAAAAATAAGCATCTAGGAAAGTGAGTGAAGTTCCCACCAACACTAATGAATACCTCACACAACTTATATCTCCTCCGTTTGTATCTTTTTAACAATCATAACCTAGAGCTATAACAGAAAAATAAGCATCTAGGGAAGAGAGTGGAAGTTCCCACTAACACTAAGGTTCACGGGTGACTAGGCAAATGACCCTAAATGACCTTTTTAAGCCTAGCCATGCTTCTCAATTGTACTAGACAGGTTATGATACTACACATTTTCTAGGGGGTATAAAACTTTGGTACGAATGGTTGGGCATTTACATGCTTCCCTTTTCTAACATGAAGATAGCTGGCATACTTGGGGTAAATTTACTTTCAGATACACATACCTGTCCCTTCAACATGTCTTACTTATGTTGCAGATGAGACTTAGATCAAGTGTTCCTGATGCTATTTGCTTTTTAGATGTGCAACAGCGCCATAACAGCTAGTTCAAAGACTGCTCTAAAGGACAGGCATAGATTACTCCCTTAGCAGTCTGTAGGAGACAACATACAAGACAAGTCCTTGAGGCACTCCACACTGGACATGTTTCCTAAACCATATATTTTTTGGTGAGGAACCTCTGAGGAAGGTCCAGTTATTGCACTTGCCTGGTAAGGTACAGAATGAAGGAGGCATTGTGTGACTTCCTGCGTGTGATCCACCATAAATTAACATAACCATACCCAGGGGAAATACCCAACAAGCTTTACTACATTGCCATGACTAAAATTTAGTGCATCTGGCTTGTACAGATGAATCAGTTCTGTAAGCCAGACAGTTTGCTACATAGCTATTTGATTTTTTTTTGTATTTTCCCAAAGTTGTGAATGAAAAATAATGCATGCAGTTCTGTTTTATGCAGTATACCCTTAATGTTTTTCTTTAAGCTATTTGTTTTTTTGTATTTTCTCAAAGTTGTGAATGAAAATAATGTATGCAGTTCTGTTTTATGCAGTATACCCTTAATGTTTTTTTTTTTTTGGCTTTTCAAAAGCTGTGAATGAAAACAGTCTATGTTCTGGATTAAGTCTACTTATCTGGTTACTAAATAAAAATATGCAAGTAATAAACAAATGAAAGACTGCAAAAATGCTAAGAATGCTGTATGTAAAGAAAAAAAGCAATAATACAATGCAAGTGTGCACAGAATTTTTAATTAAATGCTTTTGTTCCCACAACCAGTTCTTTATGAAGTGAAACAAGAGCTTTTCCATCTTCCTTAACTGACACAAAAATAGGCAGATGGAATCTCAGCCTAATATCTCATTCACAGGATAGCAATGACATTTTTTCTCCAAAACTAGCTGACCATCAAGCCACCTGCGCCAACCCAATTGCCTCTCTCCCTTAAACTCCACCCCTTGCGGTATCCCCAGTGTTCCCTATCCTGGAAGAGACTCTGATTAGGAAGAAGTCTTGCTCATAAGTTGCCCCATTACCTCATGCAGGTGTAAGGAACTAGGTCCATGCTGGACAAGTCATCCTATGGGCTGGTGGAGAGGCAGTCAATCCTTACAAATGTCAGGATTTTCTGGCCTAACTTTCACACACCTATATACCAACACCATGCTGAATGTAGGCTGGGCTGGTCAATGAGAGGATTATTTCAAGAATATGTACCATTCCCCAACCACAGGGCAGCCACATCTTACTCTGGTCCCCCCTAACCCAAGCCCAGTGACAAATCCTTAGGCTATGGCCTCCACCAGGGCTCACTGAATGTTGCCCAAGACATCCCTTCCCTCTAGGACTGGAATGTCCATCTTCCCCATCCGTCTATCAGTTGTCTGAGCTGTTATTCGAACTCTGATCACCTGGCTTTAGTTAGGGCTTCATGAGAGTCAGTACTGACACAATTTCAAGTGCAGATGTCTTCTTACATTCCTGGTTTAAAATGTATGCCACTTACTCAACCACTGTCACAGTGCACTCCTACAGTTATGTGGAAAATATTTAAACTACCTGAAAAAAGCTAAGGAGAAGCCTTTGACATTACGACTCCCCCACAAGTATGCTGTAGGAATTAAATGCTAACACCCCAACGGCGAGCTGGATCCTGTACAAATGACAGCAGAGTAATGCAATAGGGCTCCCCAAACCACAGCAATATCCCACTATTTGGTTCTTCCCAATTACCACAAAACAATGGTCAAACCTGTCACTGTAAATTATTTTCTTATTTATTTTACAATGATCACAGGGACTTGAATTCAATTTAAATCTTTTATTTAAAATTTTACAGCAAAACCACTGATAGCCATTTAATAAACAAAACAAAAAGCTCTCACCGGAAGTCAGACTTAACATCAGCAAATTAAATTTAAATGAGTAAATTTCTCTTCCCTTGAAATACATTAATTGAAAGTACATCTGGCACGCCAATAAGCTACAACAGACGTGACTAATCAGTCAAATAACACATATGGAAGCAATAATTAGCAACTATGTGTAGGGTGCAGGAATTCAAAGACTCTGCGCAGTGCATTTTTTAATACTCTGGGGCAGCCCACCGGATGCTAGTTACCCTTTTCAGGTGCAGCCCAGGACCTCTATCTGGTGAAATGACTAGCTCAAAGTCTAACAGTAAATTATTTATTATTTTTAACACCTTTGTTGAATTATCACTTAAAACATATACAAACAAATTTATATAAAAGAAAAAAAGAAGTTATGTACTCACCATAACGTTCCATCTGAGTAGTTACGACTTAATTCTTCTGCACATATGGGTATTCGGATCCGAGCCGGCAAAACTTTTACAAGCATCAGCTCCGAGCTCCAAGCTCCTCCCCTACCTATAATACATCACTTCCTCCTGACTAACCCCAGATCGAGTTTGCTGTCACTAACTAGCAACATAACCCACAATCCAGACAGGATAAGACCTGAATAGTAAGGGGGATGGAGGGAGGGAGGGAAGGTGCAGAAGAATGAAGTCTAACTACTCAGATGGAACGGTATGGTGAGTACATAACTTCTTTATCTGAAGTAGTTAACTTCATTCTTTCTGCACATATGGGACAGAGTCCCCAGCTACTAGTATTCCTGGGAGGCCCTTATGGAAGGATATTTCTGAGCACCGCAGAGCCAAAGGATGCTCTCCCTCTAGAAATCAAATCTAATTTATAATGAGAGATAAATGTATGCGAATTAGCCCACGTGGCTGCCGCACAGATATCATCTAAAGGTACTTTTGACCAGAAAACTGCAGAAGTGGCCATTGATCTAGTGGAATGAGCCTTCAGTACGCCAGGAGGACATAAGCCTTTGTCCTTGTATACTTGTGCAATACAAAGAGTGATCCACCTTGCTAAGGACACTTTCAAAACTGCTTTGCCCAAACATGGTTTTGAAAATGAGACAAACAGTTGATCCGACATTCGGTAGGGTTTAGTCCTATGAAGGTAAAAACTAAGCTGTCTATGGATGTCCAATAAATGGAGTCTATATTCGCCTTTATTTTGGAAATTTGGGAAGAAGACTGGCAAATTTATAGATTGGTTAATATTGGCTGCTGAGGACACCTTAGGAAGGAGGGGTTTGTACACAGCAAAACCCTGTCCTTGTGAAAAATTAAATAGGGGGGCACGGAGGATAAGGCCTGTAACTCTGAAACCCTTTTAGCTGAGGTGATGGCAACCAGGAATGCCGTCTTCCAGGACAAGAATTTCCGAGGGACTGAACCGGCAGGTTTGAAAGTCGGAGAGGTCAATGCTTGAAGGACTAAAGTCAGAACCCATGAAGGAACTGTCTCTAACTGGTGATCGCAAGGGAAAGGTGCCCTTCAGGAATGCTTTACACAACTTGGCAGAGGCCAGAGCAACCTTATTTTCGCCTACATGGAAATTAGAAATGGCAGCCAGTTGAACCTTGATGGTGGAAGAACTTGCGCCTGATTGAAAGAGACCAGCCAAAAATCTAAAACGACTGGAATGGGGGCTGTAAAAGGGTTCTGATTGCGTTGAGAGGCCCAAATGGAAAAAACGTCTCCACTTGCTACTGTAGAGTTTCCTAGTGGAGGCTTTGAGAGATGCTACCAGAATGTTCTTACCAGGGGATGAAAGTCTGGGAGTCCTGATGATCATGGGAACTGGAGCAGCCACGCCGTCAGTTTGAGACTGTCCAGGTTGGGCAGGGGCAAGCCCGAAGGATGAGCAAGTAATTCCGGGAATGGATCTAGAGTCCATGGAGGAGCCAAAAGGTGAGACCATAGGAAGGGAAACCACACTTGGCGAGGCCAGAAGAGAGCTATGAGAATGACTTTGCACTGCAACCGGCAAGCTTTCTGAAGGAACTTCGGTATCAGAGGTAATGGGGGATAAGCATAAAGTAACCCGGGATGCCAAGCATGGACTAGAGCGCCCCTTGGGACATCCCCTGGAGGGGAGATCAGAGCGAAGAAAAGTTGCTGCACTTCGTGTTGGAAGGAGACGCAAAGAGGTCGCAGCAAGGCTGACCCCATACGAGGAAGATTCTCTTTGCCACCGATGGATTTAGAGACCACTCATAAGGCAGAAGGATTGCCCGGCTTAGACTGTCTGCTAAAATGTTGAAGCGTCCCAGGATATGCATTGCTATGAGAAACCGGTTGGTGGATATGGCCCACTCCCAAACTCTCATGGCCTCGCGATAAAGAGGGTAGGATCGGGTCCCTCCCTGCTTGTTGATATACCAGACTACTGACATGTTGTCTGATTGAATGGCCACTGTCCCTGGAGGTAGGACAGGATGGAAGGCTTTCAATGTTAAAAGCACTGCCCTCATCTCCAGGACACTGATGTGTAGCTTGGTCTCTAGTAGGGACCACGTGCCTTGGACTCTTCTTTCCAGGAAGTGCACCCCATACCCGAGCTGGGAGTTGTCCGTGGTCACAGTGGCTTGGGCCGGCGGGGCTAGAAAGCTGCGGCCCCGCAAGTATGTCTGATGACTGAAGCCACCACTGGAGTGACATTCTGCATGTCCGGTTGATTCGGATTTGGAAAGTCATCGAGAGGTCTAGTCAGGACCATTGAACTGCTAGATTCCACTGAAGGATTCTCATATGAAAACGTGCAAGAGGAAGAATGGAAATGGAGGCTGCCATCGAACCCAAAACCCTGAGAACATCGCCTGCTGTGACTACAGAGTGCTCTGAGACACGTGAAGTCAGATTTTTTATCCTTTGTGGGGTGAGAAAGATCTTTGACTGAATAGTATACAACCGTGCCCCGAGGAAGTCTATGACCTGAACCAGAGCCAGGTGGGACGTGTTGAGGTTAATCGTGATGCCTAACTTGTGAGCCAGACCGAGAAAGTAGTGTAGGGCCTGGCACAAGAGACGTTTGGTGGATGCAGTGAAGAGCCAGTCGTCTAGGTAGGGGAATACCTGAATGCCCTGAAGTCTCAGGTGAGCCGCTATGACTGCCATTACCTTGAAGAACACCCTGGGGGCCGTGGTGAGACCAAAGGGTAGGGCTCTGAATTGAAAGTGACCGGCCACTAGCCGGAACCGCAGAAACCTCCTGGAGTTTCTGTGGACCTTGATATGATAGTAAGCGTCCTGGAGGTCTAACGAGCACATCCAGTTACATTCGCTTAGAAATGGTAGAATGGGACTGTAGAGTGACCATCCAGAATTTTTGTTTCTCTACCGCCAGGTTGAGGAAAGACAGGTCCCCCCGTCTTTTTTGGCACTAAAAAGAACCTGGAGTAGATGCCTGATCCGGACTGATCTGGGGGGACCGGTTCAATGGCTCGTTTTTGTAACAGTTTCGAAACCTGTAAAGCTTCGGCCTCCCTGTCATCGGGTGGAACATCTGGGAGGCGTGCTGGAGTTATGGGAGATGATATGAAAGGGATAGAATAGCCTCTGGATATAATGTTTAACACCCAGCGGTCTGCGGTAATGGACTCCCATGCCGCTGGATGTAAGGAGAATCCTCCCCCGACTGCCTCCAAAGTAGAGCAGTCGAGCAAACCCTCAGGGTTGCTGTGCGGGCCTTTCGGAAAAGGGTTCCCTAGACCCGAAGTTTCTGGGACCCCCTCTGCCTCTGGGATGGCGTCAGCCTTGTCTCCCTCTGCCTCTGGGGGACCAATAGTCCTGAGTGTCCCGGAAAGACTATGATTTCCGGAACCACATCTTCTTTTGCCCTTTTGGTTCCTGGAATAGGATCTCTGGGGGTTAGAGAAGCGGATTACGACGGCAGACAAAGTTTTCTGTCCTTCTCACTCTGGGTGAGCATGTCACGTACTGTCTTCCCAAAGAGGGATGATCCATCGAAAGGGGCGTTAATAAAAGACGCCTTATAGGGGTCCGCAAATTGATGCAGTCTGATCCAGGCATGTCGCCTCAAGGCAATGCCTGTACCAGCAGCTGTAGCAGCTCCCTCGGTAGCATGGGAGAGGAGATGCATAGATGTATTTGTCACTGATTTCAGTGTAGTCATCTTCGCAGTAAAGGACTGCTTGTCCTGCTGTGACAGAGACTCCGGGGGCGACTCAGTTAGTTCCGTTATAAGATCACGCTGCAGTCAGGTAACATATGCCAAGTAATTCAGCGCACGGATAGAAAAGTCCGCTGACGAGTACATATGCTTCCCAAAACGATCTGGACTCCTTGTCTGGTGGATGGACCGAGGAACACTCCTGTGCCAGTTCCTTCTTTGTGGCAGCTGCAACCACCAAAGTGTCCACAGGGGCTCCTTTGGACCATGCCTGCCTTTCTGACAGCGGGGAAAGAATTTTGTCCGGTCTTTTGGGTATAGGCTCCACGGTGTCAGGATCCTTCCATGCCCTTGTGGTGATGAGGTACACCAAAGGGTCGGCTGGGGGGGGGACCCAGGAAGTAGATGGGCATGCTCCAAAGGCCTCCAGAAACACGGACTCATCCGTAGAGGGTTTGGGGGCTGACCAACCTCCTCTCTGGCGGAGGATCTCCATAATGTCTCTGAAGGAGATGTCCTCGGGAGGTGATCTAGGGGAACCCTCCCCTTCATCTAAGTCCGAATCAGTAGTAATGGACTCAGAGGAGTCCAAGTGCCTTCCTTTACACTTGTGTTTACGAGGTTCCTCTCCAGTGGGGCTTTCTGAAGAGGAGTCGTAAGCCTCTGGGGGTTCCCTGAATGAAACAACCTGGGGTTGCTTTGGCATGGGCTGTCCCTGAGACAGGGTGAGGGGAGCAAAATCTGAAAACAGGGAGGTCTGGGTGGGATCTGAGTAGGTGAGCTGTGGTCTCAACCCCTGGGAGAGAACCCTTTCCAATAACCCGAATGCCGATGGAGAGACCACCTCTATAACCCATAAGGATGAGGCTCTCCCCGGGTCCGAAGCAGGGATCGGAGCCGAAGACAGGGTAGTCTGGGCACCAAGGATGGGATCCGAATGGCCTCGACCCTTGGGTCCGACTCCCTGACCACAGCCCAGAGTCTCTCCTGGATCCAAAATCGGATCCGAGGAACTCAAAGTGATGGCAGGCGTCAAGGAAATGAGAACCGTCGGCGCCGAACCAACAGCTCCAAAGGGCCTCGGATCCGAAAACCCGGAAGCATCGGGTCGGATCGGGGAAGGAGAGACTGGGTGAAATAGAGTTGTAGAAGGACCCTCTCCGATGGGAGAGGGACCAAGTAAGACCCCCATCTGAACCTCCTCATCAGCCTGTCCATGTCAGGGTCGGAGACACTCAGAGTCGACCTTGAAGAAGAAGCGACCGAAGCAGGCCTTGGCTGGATCTGAGGGGAGTGCCTCGGCCCCCGAGGGCTCCATCGGCTCCGGTGAGAAACGGGGAGAGCTGAGCCGAGGAGAACAGGAGCTGGGGACTTTAGAAGAGGGGCTGGAGAAAGACTCCCTGTCGCGGGATCTTTTTCTGGGCCTGTCCATCTCTTTGTGGCACTTCTCCCTCTCTCTCTTGCCCCTACCTTTCTGGGACCAATCTGAGGCCGCAGGATGAGCGGGAGGTTGAGTCCCTGCCTGCAAGAAGTCACTGGCTGAAGCGGAGACCAAGGCAGACTCTAGGGCAGAAGTTGGCAGCAGACTTGGCCACGAGCTTAGCCCGACGGTCTTTCAAGGCCCTGGCTTAAAACCCGCACAAATGTTGCAGGAGGCTGACAAATGGGAGACCCCTAAACAAAGAACACACAGAGTGTGGCCATTGGCTGATGAGAGCTTGTGACCACACACTGTGCATTTTTTAAAAAAAACTTTAGGCTGTTCAGCCATAAGGGCGGAACAGTAACTAAACCCTACACACACACACACACACACATAAGGGATGGGGCCTAGGCAGGAACTAAAACTACCAACAAGCTACACAGAAAAAAACTTTTTTTTTTAACACGATGACCACGCGTGGAGTGGGGAGGAAAAGGGGAACAGGTACACACACATACACCAACTATACTGGAAAGAGAAAAACAAGAGAAACTTTACCACCTTCGCTTAGAGCTCGGAGACCACAATGCTAACTCTTAGAGCTGCAAACGAGATCTGGGGGGTTAGTCAGGAGGAAGTGATGTATTATAGGTAGGGGAGGAGCTTGGAGCTCGGAGCTGATGCTTGTAAAAGATTTGCTGAATCGGATCCGAATACCCATATCTGCAGAAAGAATGAAGTTAACTACTTCAGATCAGACTATATTAAGATATTCCCAGTTGCAAACATTATATATCACATGTATTCTTTTGCATATTTATAATCAAGTCAACACTGATCAATTCCTGACTAAAGAACAAAAAACAACCTGCCAAAAAGAGAACACCCACTGAAACGTCTCCAAAGAACTGTAGACAAATAATGTAAAATAAAACAGAGACGCAGACAGCTGTAAAATCCAGGATAGGCCTTTACTGAGTGCAAAACACAAGCGCTTCCACAATCTAGCTTACACCTGAAGAAGCTGGATTTTACAGCTGTCTGCGTCTCTGTTTTATTTTACATTATTTGTCTACTGATCAATTCCTGCTTTCCAAGCAACCTCGTGTCTGTTCAAAAACATATTTCTGCATGTATTGTTCCCACAATTTCTATTTTTTCTATGTAATTTGCTCCTTTCCTTTTCTAAATATCCCACTTCAAATTATTTTATCTCTTGTTACAATATTCAAATACAGTTGGGTTTAGAATTTGATTTCGCTTTCTAGAAAGTTCCCTTTTGGCAGCCACCAGAATTAAACTTAAGTTCTTACTATGTCTAGGCAATTCAGATCCTGTATCCCAGCTCAAAAAATAATTTCCTTAGTTACAAACATTTGCTCACCCAAACTTTTTGACCGAGTACTCTGCGAGGGAGTTTTTAAAGTCTGCCAACTTACTACACTCCCAAACCATGTTCCCAGTTCCCTCCTTCTTCTCTATCACACCTCCAACATTTGTCTACCAGAGGAAAAAGTCTTTGGAGTCTGACTGGGGTATAAAAACACCTATGAAAACACTTCCAAGCAAAAATTTTAAAACTTCTAGACTTTGTTGCATATTTGGGAGCCATACATATGTTCTCTCATTGTTTTCTTGTGAATTGCTTATGCAATCGCTATTCCCAATATTTTCTATCCTCCTCTGACTGATTCCTAAAATTACTGTGCATATTTTATAGGCCATAATGATTGCTCCCTTTTTTAACAGCAGGTTCTCTTCTAGAATCAATTAAAAACTTTACCAGAGCAGGTCTTTCATTTAGGATTCCTCTGTCCCTTTCTTTTTGCCTAACCTCAGCTATCAATCCCTGACAGGGATGGCAGCCCTTAGCCTGTAGACCAAATGTCTTGTTGGCTTCTTCCCATTCTATTACCATTCTCTCTCTATTTACTTGCTCCTAATACCTTGGTTGCTTTTCCAGTTTTCTGCAGTAAATTCCAGCCCGCTCTTGCCTATCCTTCTGTACCCTAATTGCAGACATTCCTATTGGCAACATTTCCTTTCTCCATTCTCGCGTTGGCTTCATTCTTAGAATACTTTCTGCTACTTTATGAAAATAATATTCCGTGTGGCTGTTATTCAGCTTAAGTATCTGCATTCAAAATAGAACTCCGTCCATATGCATAGGCTGAGATTATGAATCTTGCTCTGTCCTTACAGTTGTCTTATTGCCATGAGTCGATCACTAATTCTGGAGGACATCCCTCACTGTATTCTGAAGCCTCTTCCTCACCAAAATTCTCACACCATTTCTAGTCTGTCCTCCTCCTATATAGTAGACTGACCCCAAGCCAAATGACTTTGCCACACTGCACTTCCATCTTGGATTCTGAATATACAAGATGTGCAGCTTCCTCCTTACCATTACGTCATCCATTTAACAAGCTGCATCCTGACAATGAACCCACATTTAGTGTGTGGCAATTCTTAGTTCATGTTAGGCGCAATGGTTGATTTTACATCCAAGCTTTCACTCAGAGCTCTCCCAGGTAACTGAAGCTGGACACTGGGCAGCCAGTAGCTTACTGACAAGGGTTGCTGGGTTTTATGGCACACAATGGTCCCCCCTCTCACTGTCAGCATGGGTACCTGGTGTAGGTCAGAGGAGTCCAGGTCCTCAAACATAGTCATCTCAGGCACATACTCATGCCCATTTTGGTGACATCAGTCAGCATGATTGCTTGTCTGCAGCAGGTCTCCAAGGTGAACAGCCTCTGGCATGTTAGAACAATATAGGTAAGGGAAGTCGGCAAGCCAGATCCGTAACTTCGGGATAAGGATTGGGTCTAAGGGCTGGAGCGGGGCTGGGCGTGCACGGTGGCTGGACGAGGTGTCGCAGGCCCTCACCGCACTCCCCCCTCCCGGGGGGGACCGGCAGGTAAGGCGGCGACTCTGGACGCACGCCGGGCCCTTCCTGTGAATCGCCCCAGCTGTGGAGAGCACTGGTCCTGACTGGCGTCCCACATCGTCTGGCAGCTAGCAGCTGACTTAGAACTGGTGCGGACCGGGGGAATCCGACTGTTTAATTAAAACAAAGCATTGCGAAGGCCTAAGATGGGTGTTGACACGATGTGATTTCTGCCCAGTGCTCTGAATGTCAAAGTGATGAAATTCAATGAAGCGCGGGTAAATGACGGGAGTAACTATGACTCTCTTAAGGTAGCCAAATGCCTAGTCATCTAATTAGTGACGCGCATGAATGGATGAACGAGATTCCCACTGTCCCTACCTACTATCTAATGAAACCACAGCCAAGGGAACGGGCTTGTCAGAATCTGAATTCTGCATATCATTGCTGGAGCCTTCCTGTGTCCTGAATGAGTGCTCTTCAAACTAGCTGGAGATATACAGAGCAGAGTATATTTTCTGGCACTTCAGAGTTGTGTACTGGTAATTGTTTGACTAATTTTATATCATTGCTGGCTGACTTCACAGTTGTGCACTGTTATTTTTGCTTCACTGTATAGTTTTTAAGATCTCTGCTGAAGGTGTTGGTTGTCCCATACCCATCTTCCTTATTCCTGTGTTGTTGTTTAAACTTGGAGGTTTTTTGCAGTTGCCCTGTAGATTTGATCTGGGACACTCCCCCCAGTCCCATCTCTTTACCTCATTCTACCTAATAGACTCCTTCTGCATTGTTTTTAGTCATTTTTAATTTAATTGCATTTTTTAAACTGTTTGGACTAACACTGATACATACTCAAGTGTGCTAGCTTGCACTGCATTTAAATTTGACTGCTGTTTTAGCTACTTTTCTGTATATGGTCTTCTTCTTTTGGCTTTTCCTAGTTAGGGGTCGCCACAACGGAACTCCGGTCCGCTAATGATTGGCAGTAGATTTTTACGTGCTGGCTTGCCGGGCCTAACGCACAACCTTCAATGAAGGAACGCCCATTCACGCATGTCGACACACACAAGACGCTCTTAACTGAGAATCGAACGTGCGTCTAACTGTGAGGCGACAACGCTACCACAGCACCACCACCGCAGTCTACTTTTCTGTATATATATATATATATATATATATATATAGATATATATATATATATATATATATATATATATAAAAAAATAATACCTTTCCTCTAACTAGTGTAGTCCAGATTCAGATTTGCTGCATCCAGGACTGTACGTAAGCTTCTGAGCCCCACCAAGCTTTCTGTGTTGGAGGAAAGCCTTCTAGCTTATCAGTGGGAGTGGTAAGCGCTAGGTAACCTATCTACCACATAAGGAGTGGTTCTGGCCCAGAAATTGTAGTTATTGGCCGTTTGAGCAGTTTTTCCATCTCTCTCAACTTTATGATTTAAAAGACCACATTTGCACTTGTTTCCCCCCTTTCCTGTAACTAGTTTAGTCCAGATACAGATTCTTACTTTTAGCACTTGAATTTGCTCATTCATGATCAGCACTTGTTCAGAACTTGTAAGCACTAAATAACCTATTAATTACTACAGCACTCAACCTTCCTCATTACCTAGAGGAAAACAGTTTTGGTGCTTACTTTCCTCACTTGCTTAGAGAAAAACAGCTCTTGTACTCACTTTCCTCACTTATCTAGAGGAAAATAGTTTTTTTTACTCAGGCATGCCCAAGGGTCATCTCCCAGTGTTCTCTCCTGTCTATCTGATGAATCTGGGCATCTTGGGGCAATGTAGAAATTGCCTCATGTACACAGACAACCCTTTCCTCCTACCACCCAACACTACAACCTGTGAGAGATGCACTTATCTAGCCAAACTGGAGGTAAAGCTCTCTCCAATCAAGACTGAACTTGACAGTCAAGAGGAGAAGGTAAACACTTGCACCACACTACAACTCATCACATAGTCTCACTAAATCTACACCACCAAAATCCACATATAGAAACACAAAAACATTTGCAGAGGCTCTCAATAATAATCTGCTCAAGCAACAGAGACCTCCAAAGCAGAAATGCAAGCAACCTCCACCCCCCAACACAACCCAAATGACACATTGCCTGCAGACTCAGTGTGCAACTCAACCACAGCCAATAAGGCAAAACAACGTACCAAACACACTAGTCATAGGCGACTCTATAGTCAGGCACACTGATGGCCCACTCACCAGACTAAACAAGGAGAAGGTTACTGTCAGCTGCCTGTCGGGTGCCAGGATCCGCCACATAACCCACACACTCAGGTCACTCCACAACAAGTACAAATATGACTCTGTCACTGTCCATGCTGGTGTGAATGACCCGAGATGTACCTCCCTGGACTACATGAAAAAAGACATGGAAGAGCTCTCCGATCTTGTAGCCCAGGCAGGTATAACCCTAGCCCTGAGTAGCATTCTGCCATCACCCAGAATGATGCTGCAGTATAAGGACAAAATGATTGACTTCCAATTGGCTAAGCTTCTGGTGCCATTCTAAAGGGATCCAGTATCTGTCTGCCTGGGATGACATGATCGACAGACCACAATGCTTTGCCAGAGATGGCCTGCACCTGTCACCCCTGGGATTCCGGATACTGGCTAAGGTTTTTGCAGCCCCTATAGTGCCTTTTTTTAGGCAAGGTTCAAATGACAAATTCACCACCATAACAGGAACAGGCAAGCAAAAACTGAGGGTGATGCTACTCAATGCTAGAAGTCTAAATTTCAAAATGCATCTACTCGAGGCACTCCTTAAAATGGAGAACACTGATATTTGTGCAGTGACTGAGACCCAGTTCAAGGCTCCAGAGAGCACCCCTGCACTACCAGGCTATAACTCATACCACACTTATCGGCCATGTAACCTGGACCGGAACACAAAAGGTGGAGGTATGTCCATATTCATTAAGGATATCCACACCTCCAGGCTAGTTGCTCAGCATAATGCAGCCGAGGTTATCCAAGTGCAACTAACTCTGGGCAAAACTGCAATCCATATTGTAGCTTGCTACAGATCACCCACCATGCCCCAGGATTCTCACTCCTCTTTTCTTGATGTACTGGAAAATATTAGGGTTTAACCAAACACCCTAATAATGAGCAATTTCAACTACCCCACCATTAACTGGGAAAACTACTCATGTACCAACTCCAGCGCTCAATGCTTTCTGGAATTCATAAACTCCAATGCCCTGGATCAACTTATCCACACCCCCACCAGAGGCAACAATATCCTAGATCTAGTCATTACGAGTATGAGTGACCGGTGTTCCACACCTGAAGTCAACGCCTCATTGGTCCGATCCAGGGATTCACATCCAGATCAGGAGAGGTCATTGTACCCCTGTACTCTTCACTTATCAGACCAATGATGGAGTACAACGCCCCATTCGGAATGTACCTTACCCGACACCTGCAGCAGTTGGAAAGACCCCAAAAGTTCCTCACCAAAAGGATAAAGGGGCTCAAACATATGTCATACGATGCCCGACTGAAGAAAATCCAGCTCTATTCAGTCGCATACCGTCTGCTCAGAGGTGATCTGTGCCTGACATACAAGGCCATGTCCAACCCAGAATTAATGGACATGCTCCACCTCAAAAAATCCAAATCCACCAGAGCCACGCGAGCAAGAGACTTAAACCTCAACACGGATATAAATAGGACATGCTGGAGGGACAGATTCATCACCCAGAGACTCCCTACACTATGAAACAGAATCCCAGTCCATGTGAGGCAGAGCCCCTCACTGACTCTGTTCAAGAGAAATCTTGACGAGTGGATGGGAGATCGTAGGTTTACCCCGGGAATCACCTCTGTATCACTGCTGGACAGAGGCACAGCAAACTAATGGGTATAGTATTCTCATCCTAAGGGGTGGTGAAAGCCACACACACTCTGGCTAGGCTTATAAATGCCCTAGGGCAGATAGCCTAGTATGAACCTATGAACCTATGATCCGACCATAAGCTAATTACCCTAGATATCCACATCCTGCCCCCACCCCCATGGTAAAAAATTTCTCCAAAGCCAACTTCATGCTTCTTAAGACAGAAGTGGTGAACTTCATGCCACCCATACAGATGGACAATACAGTTACGACTACTGAATCCTACATGATTGCACTTTATAAGCACTTACATGAGTGCATGGATTGTGCTATCCCAAACAGAACCAAGACGCTATCCTCTAAAAAAAGGAAGCCAATCTGGTGGTCCCCTGCCACAAACAAACTGTACAACAGAAGGAAGAAACTGTTGCAAAAAGAGAGTAAAATCCCAGAAGTAGAGAAGCTGCCCGTTCAGCCTCAGTAAGAAGCTGTGATCCCTGATAAAATCCTCCAAAGCTAGTTATGAAAACAAAATCACCACTGATGCTAAAGACAACCACAAAGCATTCTATAGCTATGTCAAGAATCTCAATGGCAACACTCAGATCTGCTCTGAGTTACAGCACAATGGCACTAAATATACAGACCCAACTGATATTGCCAACATCCTGGCAGATAGGTTCAGTGCTAACTTTACCCCCGTCTCACCCCCTAAAGAGCCCATCTCTATACTGGAAGAATGCAAAGTTCTTGTAAGCACGGCTGCACAGGTAAAAACCACACTCTCCAAAGCCGAGAACACAGCATCCATGGGACCAGACAACATCCCAGGCTGCGTTCTACATGAACTACAGAACGAACTGGCACCCCACCTAAGTACCATGTTCAATCATAGCCTCACCTCAGGCATTGTGCCTGCTGAATGGCGCACAGCAACGGTTATCCCACTCCACAAGAGGGAAGCCACCACGGACCCCGGGAACTACCGCCGCATTAGCCTGACAAGCCTGGTCTGAAAAGCCATGGAACGTATCATCATGGAAGGTATAAACAAAGACATTGGTAATCTCCAAACTCTGGATCACACCCAGTTCGGGTTTGTAAAACGCAGATCATGTCTCCTAAACCTGATAGACTTCTTTGAAGCAGTCACCAAAGCTTTAGACAAGGGTAAGGTGGTTCACACAGCCTATCTAGATCTTGCAAAGGCTTTCGACACCATCCCCCACTCTGGAATTATAGATACTCACTAAACTAGGTATAAATCCCTATGTCACAAGACGGGTTGCCAACTGGTTCACTGACAGAACCCACACTGTGGAAGTAGCAGACTTCAAATCCGACTTCAGACCAGTGACAAGTGGAGTACCACAGGGTTCAGTCTTGGGTCCTCTCCTGTTTGGTGTCTACTTCTCTGAAGTACAGGCTAACACAGAAGGTCTTTGGCTAACGAAGTTCGCAGATGACTGCAAACTAGGAGCCATAATCGAAACTCCTAACGATGTGGACATCCTACAAAAGGGCCTCACTGAGACAGATGCCTGGTGTCAAAGCCATGGCCTCAAGCTCAATGCCAAAAAGTGCTTCATCCCCTTTGGTAAAAAGTCTGTACCCATGAACTACAACATAGGCGGTAGTATAAACCACGTCCCAACAAAGCAGTGACACCTTCTTCTTTAGATAAAAGTCTGTTTATTCCACAGCGAAGTAAAAGTCAGTAAGTTACCATAAAATCTCCTAGAGCCTCGGCCGTAACAGCCTTTACAGAGTAAAATGCAAACTCACAGCATACCTATTTATAACACTGTCAATTTCAATTAACCAATTATACCATTTAAGGAAGAATAAAAATTTCTTAAAGCTAAAACAAAATTCAAATGAAACTCTGGCAATGACATTCTTTATTCAGCCCATAAGGCTGCATACTATTGTATTTGATAATAAAAATTGATTCCTTTTTTCTTAGTGAATGTTTTAGTAAATCACTTGCGAAATATAAGGAAACTTGTTCCAAAACTGTAACTTTTAAATTGTTTGTATTTCTCGAGTGCACTGTATTAAAATGATCTGCTACGGGACTTATAATTTTGTTATTTTTTTATGTCCCTAACATGTTCTTTTATCCTCTCGCTTAGACTTCTTTTGCTTTCTCCAATATAAAAATAATCACAAGAGCATTTAATTGCATAAACTATTCCCTTTGTTGTACAAGAAAAACAGTCCTGTGTTTCAAACTTTTTACTATTTATTCTGTCAAATGTAGGTACAATATATTGACAAATGGAACAGTTGCCACAAGGGCTTGTGCTCAATTTTTTCACATTTTTATTAATCCACTCTTTTGGTTTACTATATTTACTATGTACCAAAAAATCTTGCAAATTACGTCCCCTCTGATAAGATATTCTAAACTCTACTTGTGATAAAGAAGGAACTTGTCTCTCTATAAACTTCCAGTATTCTTTTAATAAATTAAATTATTAAATCTATCTGAAAAAAACATTATATTTAGTAACGAAAAATAAAAAATTATCTTCTGAAGCCCTATTTCTGTCTCCAATGCTACCCACATAACTTCTTTTCTTACTAACATTATGCTTCTCATAAATTTTAGCATAACTTTCCATTACCAACTGCTCTTCATAGCCTCTGTCCAAAAACATTCTTATAGCTCTCTCGGCTTCTATATGCGACTCATTCATGTCACTACACAACCTCTTAATTCATTATCCTTAATAAATCCTTAATTTATAGGCGGTAGTATACTTAACACCGAAAGTGTGATGAGAGACCTTGGGGAACAGGTGGACAGTAGCCTCTCCTTTGACAATCACATCGCCACAGTAGTCAGGAAATCCTTCTATGTGGCACACCTCATCACAAAAGGTTTCTCATCCAGAAAAAAAGAGGTCATTGTTCCCCTCTACTCATCACTCATTAGACCCATTATAGAGTACAACGCCCCTTTTGGTATGTACCTCACAAGACATCTACAACTGGAAAGGCCGCAGAAATACCTCACAAAGAGGATTACTGGCCTCAAACAGATGCGCTATGCAGACCGTCTAAAAAAACTCCAGCTTTACTCGTCGCATATCGCCTACTCAGAGGTGATCTCTGCCTAACATACAAAGCTATGTCAAACCCAGAGCTGTTGGACTTGCTCCACTTAAAGAAATCCCAATCCCTCCGAGCTACACGCTCTAGGGACCTAAACCTTGTCACCACAATAAACAGAACATGCCGGAGGGATAGATTCCTGTCCCAGAGGCTTCCCATACTCTGGAATAAACTACCTATGTATATCAAACAAAGCTCCTCATTAGCACTCTTTAAGGAAAATCTTGATGACTGGATGGGAAATAGGAAATTCACCCCAGGGATCACCTCTGTGGCTCTGCTCGACAGTGGCACAGGAAAATAATTTTCTTGGGTGGCAAAAGCCAGGGTACCTTTTTGGCTGGGCTTATATAGGCCCTAGGGCCGATAGCCTAGTACCTACCTATGAACCTATGACTGAATCATCTAAAGGCAACTTTTACACAGTTGACTGGCTAGCCCTGATATCGCATGCAGTTTGTGATCCATGTTCTCCTGTCATGAGGACACTGCAACACCACAGCTGATTCTCAAAGTGGTTGGTCTATGCAACTCTTCACCCTAGAGGGCACCATTTAGAGGCTATGCTGCTGCTCACAGCTCCGTTCTTCGGCGAGTTGAGGTGGAAATGTTCATCATGTTTTTGCGAGGTGGTAGAAACCCCACAGAGACTAATGGAGAAGAAGCAAACTCCATAAAGGCATTGACCGAAGGGCAAGATAAATCTTTGTACCTTGTGTATGAGAGGTACAGAACTTAACCATTATGCCAACTGGTGTCTGTGGAAGTTGGTGGAAGCAAGTTTGTGATGCCTTTTGGCTGTTTCGGACAATGTTGTACCTACACACTTACAAAGTTGCTAGAAAAATAGGCTTTGCATAATCAAGTAATTTCTGAAGAGCAGAAAGTCAAAAATCACATCCCTGTCATTATTTAGTGACTGGAATAATGAGCAATTTGCCAGAAAGCCACACTCTACAAGGAAGAGACCAAAATACTTCTCAATGTCTTTACTCAAGTATTCTGTGAAGAGCCAAAAATAACAATGAGAGAAAATTCCAAGCAAGGACAATTTATATTATATATAAATATATAGATATATACATACATACATACATATATATATATATATATATATAGATATATATATAGATATATATAGATATATAGATATATATATAGATATATATAGATAGATATATAGATATATATACATAGATACAGATATATATAAACTTTAATTGTTAAGCAGACAAAACCACTTAGCAAATGGTCCCTTTTTGGGGGTAATGCAGGAACATTATGAATTTCTCAAAGTCATACAATTTCTCCTCTGTCCATGTATATGCAGACACGCACACACTAAACTTCACATATATCCCAAAGCACTGTACAATTACCGATCACATCTACATGTCAAATTCTTCAGCACTGGAAGGTTTTTTTGTTTGGTTTAGCAATTGCACTAGTGGTACACTGCAAGCTTGTCTACTGGTCTGTTTTGACTGTGGTAAGCTCCAAGAAGAGTCTTTTTTGACTCAATATTCAGGCCAATGAAAAAGAAGAACATAGAGCTATCACACATCAAATCAAAGAAGTGAAGCAGACCCTGATTTAGAAGGCTGGGATATCTTCTTTATTTTATTTTTTTAAAACTGTTGAGGTTTATGCCCCCCACAACTAGGTAGATGCCTAGGGAGCCTTGTGCTGGATTTGGTCTTTCTCCAAGGTGGTAGAGTTTGACTTTTTTCGCAACAATTTTAATAAAATCAACAAGCTTTGCCACATCAAATATTGCAAAACTTAAATAACTGCTCACAAACAAGAAAACACATTCTGCCACTGCGAACACTTCTGGACAGTAACTTACAACAGTATTTATCCTTCAGCTCTGTAATGTATCATACAGATAACCTGTAAGTACCAAACAACATGTTTGATAATTTAATAATCCTATATCTACATACAGGGTATTCAAATGAACATTAAACTCTTGCAAAATTCACCTTCAAAATGGACAAAAGTATTGTCCAAAATGAGTTCCATCAGCTCAACTAAGAGCCTAATCCTGTCTTCTGAATGGGAAGAAAATTGTTGCATGGAATTATAAAAACGTTCCATCCCCTCAGTTTTAGGAATACTTGTAAAGAGGTCCACTACATCAACAGTGAGGAAAATAAGCCCTTCCTTCAATAAATCCTGTTTTAATTTTCCTAAAAATTCCCAAGAGTCTTTCAGGAGATGGGGGGTCCTTGGTCACTACTTCTTTGCACCATTTGTCCATAAGAATGGCCAAGGGATGAGTCTTACTCCCCCCTACCAGTCACAATAGACCTAAAAGAGGGTTTGCCAATGTTCTTGAGAACCTTTGGTATACTGAAACTATTCTGTATCACTGATTTTTTCTGTTGTAAAAATTTGTAGGTGTCCACATCTATCCTATTTTCTAAGAAGTATTCTTCCAAGTAAAAATCCAACCTTTCATAGGCTAACACAATCTCATTTTGTCGAAACAGAGGAATAGGTTATCAGTATTATAAAGGAGGGAGGTAAGTTTGTTCTTATAATCTTCTGTTTTAAACATAACAGTCCCCCCTCCCTTGTGAAGTTTCATCACTCTTAAGTCATTACTCTCTCTAATTTGTCTCAAAACCACTTTTTCCTCCTTTTTTGTTAAATTACACCACCCTTTCTTTTTCTCAGCATACAGTTGATATAACTCATTAGTAACCACCTTCTCAAAAACGTGTACTAAGGGGTGTGAGGGGGGGTTAAAAACATTATTCCTCTTAAGTGTACTTTGTTACCTGTCTCACTGTTCACATCCTCATCTTTAAAATATAAACTAAAGTTAATCTTCCTCAAAAATAACTTTAGTTCAATAAGTGAGTCAGCAACAAGCAGAGGTGGAACCACCACAACAAAGGGCCAACAATGATGAAATAATTAGGTTTCTCAATGAGGGGGTCATTGGTATTTATCAGGACTTTAAAATGTATAACTATGCGGGTGTGGAGTTAACAAAAGACCATTCTGAGTTGTTGTTAAAGGGATACAAGTTTTTGCCCACTGGGCAAAGTTATTATAGCTGATTCACTTACTGAACTAAAGTTATTTTTGGGGAAGACTAACTTTAGTTTATCTTTTAAAGACAAGGATGTGAACAGTGAGACAGGTAGTAATCAAAGTACACCTAAGAGGAATAGTGTTTTTAACCCCCCCCTACATCCCTTAGTAGTTTTTGAGAAGGTGGTTACTAATGAGTTATATATCAACTGTATGTTGAGAAAAAGAAAGGATGGTGTAATTTATCAAAAAAGGAGAAAGAAGTTTTGACCCAAATTAGAGTGCGTAATGACTTAAGGGTGATGAAACCTGACAAGGGAGGGAGACTGACTGCTATTTTTAAAACAGACGATTATAAGAACGAAATGACCTCCCTCCTTTATAATACTGATACCTATTCCCCTGTTTCGAAAAATGAGAACGAGAGCCTATCAAAGGTTGGATTTTTACTTAGAAGAATACTTCTTAGAAAATAGGAAAGATGTGGGCACCTACAAATTTTTAGAACAGAAAAAGCCAGTGACACCGAATATTTTTGGTAAACCAAAGGTTCACAAGAACGTTGACAAACCTCCTTATAGGCCTACTGTGACTAGTAAGGGGAGTAAGACTCATCCCTTAGCCATTCTTGTGGACAAATGGTGCAAAGAAGTACTGACCAAGACCCCCCCATCTCCTGAAAGACTCCTGGGAATTTTTAGGAAAATTAAAACAGGATTTATGGAAGGAAGGGCTTATTTTCCTCACTGCTGATGTAGTGGACCTCTTTACTAGTATTCCTAAAACTGAGGGGATGGAACTTTTTTATAATTCCATGCGACAATTTTCTTCCCTTTCAGAAGATAGGATTAGGCTCTTAGCTGAGCTGATGGAACTCATTTTGGACAATAATTTTGGCCATTTTGAAGGTGAATTTTACCAGCAAATCAGAGAAGTTGTGATGGGAGCAGCCTGTGCTCCCACCTATGTCAATATTGTCATGGTTGGAAGGGAGGATGAATTTATTCTGAAGCGTTCCTTTGCCAAGCACCTACATCTTTATGAGAGGTTTTTGGATGATATTTTTATTCTGTGGGATGATACAGTAGACCAAATTAGTGAGTTTATGAAACATTTGAATGGTAGCAGTGGCTACTTTAGGTTTACACATTCTTGGGACTTTGAATATTAGTTACTTGGATGTTAAGATTTCCCAACGGCACAAGAAATTCATTTCCAACCTTTATAGGAAAGAGACTTTTTGTAATGCATACCTGCACTACAGTAGCAACCATCCATACCATAAGAAAGGACTGGTAAAGGGGTCAGCCCACATGGTTGACAAAAATGACCTCTGATATTAAAGAACTGAACCAGGAGTTTGACATACTGAAGAAAATGTTTATAGAAAGAAAATATCCCCAGAAGATGGTGGACAGTATTTTTGAAGAAGTAAGGAAAGGTTGGGGTACCAAGCATCCACCCCTGTTAGGGATGGATTCTACTAATCAAAATAGGAACAAGGGAGACAACAAATACAAAAAAATCCCTAGTATTGGAACACAATGTTTATTCCCAAGAGATTAGGGAAGAAGAACTGGAGTATTTTTAAGGTTAATAATGAAGTTTCCCAGTTGGTTGGGCCTGAACTCCTTTCTGTAAGCAAAACTGGTAGGAACTTTAAATATATCCTAAACAAAAATGTTGGTGCTGGTACCACATCCCGTGGTAATTGTGCATACTGTATGTACATTATGAAATAGAAAACAATGTTTTGCATACCAAGGTTTCTTTTGTGAAAGGGAACTGTAATAACAACAAACTAGTGTACCTAGCTAAATGTGACAGTTCCTCAGGTTGCTATGTTGGAAAGACAGAGAGCTTTGAAATCAAGAATTTATGAGCACCTTTATGAGATCAGGAAGAAAAAGGAAGTTAATTTATTGTACAGGCACTCTCTTTTGTGTGTAGTAATTTTGTTAAGTTTAGCTTTGGTATAATGGAAAACGTGTAGATTCATTCCAGGGGTGGTGATTGGTAAAGACATTTGTTAAAAAGAGAAATTGTCTGGCAGTTGCAACTAAATGCATCACCCCCCCCCAGGTCTAAACAACCAAGTATCTCTCAAACCCATACTGAGTGAAAAGGCAGATTTGTTAACATAAATTTTAAAGGAATTCAACATGATTTTTATGTATTTTTAACTTATGTTTCATAGTTTTTCTATTTTGAAAAATGTTTTTGCAGGTACTTGTGACTGGAATAGGTGCTCTGTATACCTTTAACACAGGGGATTTTTTTTAATTACTAGTATTTCATGATTGGTTGATGAACTTCAGCTAGTTCATAAATAAGGCGATGAATGTGAGTGTATTTTATCTGAGTCTCCCTGTGTTTTAACTTATAAAAATAATAGTATTTTATTCACGTTGTTAATTTCAACATTAAACTCTCGTTGAAGAGGTATAAGTTAACCAGAGAGGATATTTTAACTTTGCAAACTCACTAAACTAAGAATCCATAATTTGCTTCAGCTCAGCTACTGAGGGAGGGATTTTTTTTACACTTACAGATTAATCTTTTACTACTGAAAGATTAAGAATTACACAAGAAGATCCTTATGTATTTTTGGGTATTACTCACTAAATTAGTGCCGAACAGAACCACTGAAGAGGACAACACTGAGCCAGCCAAATGGCATCACAAATTTTCTGGAGGTCATGTTGAGCTTCCACAAAACAGTGCAGTTAAAGAAGATGTGGATCTAAGATCCCAATGCACTCAACCTGCAGTGCCACCAGCTAGGTTACCCCCACAAATCATCCTAGATAATCAGGATGGAGTATAAAACATACCGGAATTGGCACTGACACCTGAAAAAATTAAATTTCCTGGAGCAAGTTACAAACTTAGGAGTGGACAACAGACTACACCACTCCACAACGCTAATTACAGTCTCTAGATCCCTTTCTCACATCAAGCTGTACTATTCCATAAGGGTCTTGTAGGGTATGCCAAACTTTGAATAAATGACTAACAATACCCTCTCTCAGAGGAGCTGCCATTTTTAGCATTCAAAAACCACACAGTTAAGGGAGACCAGTCGAGAGCAGCCTTTAATATTAGTCTATATACCTGCACATTGGCCACAAATCCGTCATATAGGTCTCTTCTTGCTTCATCAGCTAACAGCCTTGTTCTAAACTGATTCCATGTAATTCTTTTCCCTTCCTCCAAGTGCTAGTTAAATAATAAAACATTGTTACCATTTCTCTTCTAGTTGCTCTAATCTACAGTTTTTCCCAGTTGCAACAGTTGGTCACAGTCCCTAACTCTAGTAATTCAAATAGCCCTCCTTGCAGTGAAGATAACCAAAGAATGAATTTTAGATTTAAAACTGACTTGAGAATCCTGTCTCTATAAAAGCTGTCAATAACAAACACTTTACAGAGAGTTTTTCAAAAATCATATCCTCCAGGGCAATCCGCATCTAACATGTAACCTAGCAACTGTTGCATACAACTGAAGTTCTGGTAGACCTAGCGCCCCCCACCCCACCCTTGTGAAAAAGGAAAGGCCAGCCCCTGCTTTTGAAGACAAGGCTTTCCCTTAACGCGGGATAACTTTCCTCATTTTGCTCCAGAAATTAGTGGGAGGATTTTGTAGAAATCCATGGAAAACATCCACCCTGAAGGGTAATAAAAATGATGACTATCTTGAAAACGCTGCACAAGATTGAGAGAAAAGGTTTTCCGTATGGCAATGTAACATTTAAGTCGCTGCAAAATCTGGGAAAAACAGCATCAGCTGTACCATCCAAGGAGTTTCTGAGCAGAAGACCAAGGTATATAACCTGGTCTGAAGTATCTATAAAAGGGAAGTTAAATTTTAAGTCCATAAAATGAACAAAACTTACCTTCAGTACTCTGTTTTTTTATGGATTACCTTGTACCTGGGCACTTAAACCAACATAGCTCCTGAGAAAGTACAGGAAGGTCCCTTTCTGGGTTAGCTAAACAGACCAATAAATCAACATATACTTAAATTTTGAATATGCTACTGCCCATCTTATATTCTGCAATTAAACTAGATCTAAGCTTTATAGCTAAAGTACAGTTTTGTACCCACCATAAATGTAGATGTTCGAGTGTTTACCCTGCTGCAGTCATCACACTTGGGTTTATCCTGTCGTCAGGTGGTCCCGCAGTCGGCCTGAGTTCCAAAGTCTTGGTCCGGCATCTGTTGCTGTCACTTCTTCCCTGACGTCAGTGCGACAGGGGTATATAAGAGGCATCCGACATCATTTTCTTCAGTTTTTCTTGCCCCAGATGTCAGGTGCCCCCCAATAGGAGTTCACTACATAGTGCCAAAATAAAAGTGAAGCACAAACAAAACATAACTCCAGATATAAGCAAAGACACCATAAAGGTAGTATCAGATTTAAAAAGTTTCAGTTTGATCAGAGGGGATGGAGGGAGGGTAACCTTGACTGCAGCAGGGTGAACACTCGAGCATCTACATTTATGGTAGGTACAAAACTGTAATATGTTCATCGTGTTACCCTGCTGCAGTCATCACACTTGGGTTGAATCCCAAAGCTAAGGATGGGAGGTGGAATCAAAGAGGGTTAGAAGAGGCTAGTAGGCCCTGCAGAACTGCAGTGGCGAAGCCAGCTCTAGTCTTAGAGTATAGTGGTAAGTGATAGTGTTTGGTGAAGGTGTGTACTGAGCTCCAAGTTGCAGCTTCCAGAATATCCTTGGTTGGTACCCCCCTGAGGAAGGCTGTAGATGTAGCAGCTGCCCTGGAGTGTGGCCTTATGCTAGCAGGAAATGGTTTTCCATGATGGGTGTAGCAAAAATGTATGCAATGTCCTATCCATTTTGAAATGGTCTGTTTGGAGATGGCCTTTCCTTGTGATGCTGTAGCATAGGATACAAAGAGCTGGTCAGATTTTCTGAAAGTCTTAGTTTTATCCAAGTAGTAATGTAGCTGCCTGTGAATGTAGGAGTCTTTCTCCTTTGTTCTGTGGATTTGGGAAAAAAGTGGGCAAATGGATGGTTTGGTTTAGAGCCACACTGGATACCACCTTTGGCATAAAGGAGGGGTTAGTTCGTAGAGAGATTCTGTCTTGATGAAAAATGAGGAAAGGCTAGATTGCCATTAGTGCCTGTTGCTCTCAAACTCTTCTGGCTGAAGTAATTGCTAGCAGCAGAGCAGTTTTCCGTGATACAAACTTTAAATCAGCTGAGAAAGCTGGCTCAAAAAGTGGTTGTGTAAGTTTTTCCAGAACAAAGTTGAGGTCCCAAGTTGGCATTGGTGCTCTCCTGGAAGGTCGTATGTTTTTGGCCCCTCTGAGGTACTGCCTAAGAAATGGATGTGAAAATAAGGGAGGATCCGTGTTGTAGTGAGCAGAAATAGCTGAGGCGTGGATTTTGATAGATGAAAAGGAAAGTCCTTTGTGTAACATCTCAGTTAAATATTGTAGAATCTAAGGTATGTCCGGCTCAAGGGGATTTTGGCCTTTAGCCTGGTTCCAGGCGCAAAATCTTTTCCATTTGTCTGAGTAGGCTTCCCTGGTGCTGGGCCTCCTGGCCTCCAGAATGACACCCATAACAGCTTGTGAAAGAGGAACTGGCTGGCTGTTTAGGTGATTTGCCATGCAGCCAGATTTAAGGTCTTGAGCTGGCTGTGTAGAATCGGACTGTCTTGCTGTGTGAGTAGATGAGGAATTTGTGGTAGAATCCATGGTGGGCCGTTGGCCATGTTCCTTAGTAGTGGGTACCAGTGCTGGCGTGGCCAGTCTGGGGCAATGAGTATCATCTGTGGTCTCTCCCTTCTGACTTTCAGCAGCACCTTTGTTAGAAGGGGCAGTGGGGGAAAGGCATATACTGTCAACATCTCCCAACTGAAAGAGAGTGTGTCCACTTTCCAGGTTTGATGGTGGGATGTCCTTGTGCAAAATTTTGATAGCTGATAATTTTGGGGATTGGCAAACAGGTCTATGTCTGGGCGCCACCATTTTTGAGTTATCATTGCAAATACTTGCAGATCCAGTTTCCACTCATGGGGATCCATGATGTTTCTGCTTAGGTCGTCTGCCAATGTGTTCTTTCTTCCTGGCAGGAATTGTGCTTGTAACTGAACTTGGTAAATCAGTGCTGTGTTCCACAAGGTCATTGCTTGCCTGCACAGAGGGTAAGAGTGTGTACCCCCTTGCTTATGTACCACATTACTGTGGTATTGTCTGTCCTTATTATAAGTTGTCCTGGATGTAAGAGGCCCTTGAAGGCTGTCAGAGCATTCTGTACAGCTAGCATTTCTTTTTGATTGATGTGCAGATTTCTTTGATCTGTAGTCCATTTGCCTTGAACGCACTGTCCTGCCATGTGTGCCCCCCCAGGCATAGTCCGATACATCTGCAGTCATAGTCTGCCTGGCTGGGGGTAATGTGAAAGGCTGACCCTTGTTGAGGTGATATGCCTGTGACCACCATAGAAACTCCTGTTGAAGGCAGGGAATGAAAGGTATCATTGTTTCCAACCTGTGGCTGTGTTGAGTCCAATAGCTTTTCAGGTACCATTGTAATTTCCTCATATTCAGTTTTGCAAATGGTATTAGTAGTATGCAAGATGCCATGAATCCCAAGGCCTGCAGAATTTTTCTTGCAGGGAGTTGGGTCTTTGTTGCCATTATTTTGAAGTATTGAGTTAGTTGTAGTTGCTTGTCTGGCGTGAGATAAGCCATCTGGGCCGTTGTATTCAAGCTGGCACCCGGGAATGTCATGTTCTGTGAGGGCACTAGTTTTGATTTCTTCTCGTTTACTGTGTACCCTAGGCAACTTAGAAGGTGTTTGACAAACGCCAGATGTTGTAGGAGAATGTCCTTGCTTTCTGCTTGGATGATGCAGTCATCCAGGTATGGGTATATTTGGATTCCTCTTTGTCTGCAGTATGCAATTACTGGTGCCAGGCATTTTGTGAAGACCCTGGGTGCAGTAGATAAGCCAAAGGGCAGTGCAGAGAACTGGTAATGAGTTGAACCTGCAATGAAACGGAGGTATCTTCTGCAATTTTGTCTGACAGGGACATGCAGGTATGCCTCCTTGAGGTCCAATGTTACTAGCCAAGCCTTCTTGCCCAACATGGGAAAAAGCTGCTGTAGTGTTAGCATCTTGAATTTGGGTACCTGCAAGTAGGTGTTTAGAATTGAAAGGTCCAGAATGAGTCTCCATGCATTGTCCTTTCTGGGGACTAGGAAGAGCCTTGAGTAAAAACCTTGGCCTTGCTCCTGTGTAGGTACCAGTTGAATGGCTCTCATGTCCATGAGTGCTGCAATTTGATTTTGTGCCTCTGCCCACTGATTTTGTGGCAGGTTTGGCATTCCTCTTTACCCTTGGCAAGGCATGGAAATAGAATCTGTATCCTTGTGAGATAATGTCTAGGACCCATTTGTCCTTTGTGATGATGCGCCAGTTATCTGCAAAAAGTGCTAATTTTCCTCCCAAGGGAGCTGCCAAGAGGGCTTTGCTTGGCAATTTTAGGATGAAGTCATTGTGTTTGTCTTCTAGAAGTTTTGGGCCTGTCTTCTCCTCCCTTCTGTGTTGCAGTGCCCCATTGGCGAGGTTTGTAAGGGATTTGTGCTTGACCTCTGCCCCTTGGGCGTCTGTATTTACCCCTTAGTGGTCTGTCAGAAGCTGGAAAGGACCAGTTTTTTGTTGGCCAATTTCTGCTGAAGCGAGGGGGTTGTACCTGTAAGAAATCCTTGACCATCTGCATAGACTTCGCCTTATCCTCCATTTTCTTTAAAACCTTTTCTGCTTTAACCCCAAATAAGACATCCTGCTGTAAAGGTGCATCTAGTAATTTTGCTTTAACATGATCAGGCAGAGTTTGTTCCTTTAACCAAGCATGCCTGCATATGACAGACCCAGTAACAGCTGCTCTACAGGAAGCTTCCAAGGAGTCAAATCCACATTGTAAAGTATGTTTGCCCACCTATTCTGCTGCATGCAACAGATCCTGCATTTCCTTGAATTCAGACGGTTGAGAGTGTGTGCTCATCTTTTGTTATAGTTGAGACATTAGGAATTGCTGATATTTCGGCATGTGGAAATGACAATTCAGTGCTCTCATAGCTAGAGTAGCTGAGGTGTAAACCTTCTTCCCCCACCTATCTAGTGCTCTGGAGTCCCTTTCAGAGGGTACAGGATTTTTAGCCATAGAAGCAATAGCACCTTTGGGACCCTGGGAGACTGTCTCTGGGTCAGCAACAGGGCTTTTGTAAAGGAATTTGTGTGAGTCGGGCACTCTGTAATATCTGTCTGGTTTGGCTGGAGCAGGAGGCAGAGAATCTGGATTTAGACTAGATTCTAAGTAAACATCATCCACAATGTCTAAAACTGGAGGGATAGCAAGTGGTCTGTGCTGGGGAAGTAAAAAAACTCAGAGCCTTTTCTTTGAGTCAGAGTAGTCCTGACCTTCCCAGTGGAAATGTTCCCTCATGGTATGTAAGGTTTCCCCAAAGGAATAGTCTTCAGGGGGAGATGCTGAGGGAATGGAATCTTCTGCATCAGAATCTTCATAAGGGGGAAACGAGTAATCCTGCTTCTCAGAGGAGTCTGAGGAAATAGAAACTTGGTCAGAGGAGGCATAATCCTCCTCTTGTCTAGGCCTTTTGTCTGGGGGGGGTTGGGAACCCCTGATCAGAGTAATCAAATCTTCAGCCATCTTAAGCATCTGTTTCTTAGGCATGGGGCCTTGAAATGGAGATTGAAGTACAGTCTTCTTAGGTTTTAGTGGAGTCTTAAGCTTAGCATAAGATTTAATGGTGAGAGTAGTCGGCCTGAAGACACCTTCTGAAACCGAAGGTGTTTCCACAGCCGCGGCTTCTCCTTCTGCAATGTTGACGGTAGGGCCTGAAGAATAGGCCTGCGTCGGCCTAGTACTCGCAGCTTGAGAATCCGAAGCGGTCTGGGGTTCCAATTCTGCGGTTGTCATGGACTGCATAGGCACCTCACTGAAAACCGGAGAACCGGCGACCGGCCCAGCCGAGGCCTCGGAGTCTGGCTTGGATCTAGGCTGC